>NW_012130132.1:0-7070 GCF_000143395.1 Atta cephalotes
ACGCTCTCTCTCTCTCTCTCTCTCTCTCTCTCTCTCTCTCTCTCCCATTATTGACCACATTTGATATACTATTTAGATACGAATGATGCAGTCCATGTTCGGTGCCTTTGATTGTAATCATTAAATGAATGGATCCTTGTACGATAGATAGCGAAGCGTAAAAATTTGCGTTTGTTTTTAAAACTACGCCAATTTCAACGTAAATCAGAATCACGAACGCACGCACACCCTCGCGATCGATAATTAAAGATTGCATTAAAAGATCAAAATTTTTCGCAAGATTCTTTCGCATTTCAATGTCGAATGCGGTTCTACGATTTCTTTTCCGTTAATCTTGCTGATTTTTTAAAATTAAATTTGCTAATTAAATAATCAATGTACAGTTGCGAAGACTCAGCGATTAATTAATAAGATTCAATTCACGAATTTAAATTCTGGCACTGAATTATGACGAGCCAGATTATGATTTATGGGAGCCTAATTGCACGCGAGGGATGCGTGCAAAGTGAAAAAAAACTGTTCTTCCAAGCGAAATGGAAGTTTTTATTTTTCACGAATTATCGGTCGTGAAAACATCGAGAATTGGAATCGGTTTAATTTTGATAAGAATTCGCGAAAAATTTCAAAATAAATTTGTGTAAAATTTATTTTGAAATATAAACTCGAAGTATGCACAAAAAGAATAATTTTTAATCTAAAAATTTATAGGTCAATTCTAAGAAGAATTGTAAGATTCGTAATTTATTCTCGTAAGACTTGTAAAAACTTATAACTCATGTTCTAATTTTATGTACCATAAGACATATGATTTGTAAATGTCTACAATTTCTTGTAAATCTTACGGCTAGCGAGAAGCTGTCTGTAAAGATATTGCATAAAGTTATAAGTACTTGTAAGTTCTTACAAGTATTGTGAGAACATATTACGAGTCTTACGATATTCTGCTTAGAATTTCGACATTAAGTAGATACAAATTTGAAAACAATCTTATTGGATTATTAAAATAATTATGTAGAGAAAAGTGAAATATAACGAACAATGTTACAAAAAAATTTTGACATTCTAACAAATTAGTTTGAGCATTCTATATAATTAATTACTTCTGTAGTCCAACAAAATTTTCAGTATCCAGTTAAATTTTTAGATACTTCAACAAAATCGTTCTTTTCGTGAACAAATTTCGAGAACAGACGCCCTAGGGACGCAAAAGTTATGCATTTACATAACGTGTGCGATGAAATGACGATGATTGACGTTAAAATAATCTATTCTTCCGTAACGCGGAAAAATTGAACTCATCGAAATTCTACCGCTTTCGCTTCCCGTAAAGTGTACAATATTCAAAAACTGTAAATATGCGTGCATGTTGCTGGGGTAATCTTTATGAGGGTTAAATCGAGCGGGCAGTACAGCGTGCCTTTCCGCCACCCCTGAAGGATAATCTTTCAAGATAAACCCTTCAACCCTTAACCGGTGGTGTACGTGTATAATATTTTTACGTGAAGGGATCATAAATTACCATGTTGAAGCTAATAATTTACGACAGACACGATAATAATGGGATAATTGAGTAAGATCGAGATCGATATCAAAATTTCTTAATATTTTATATAAGACTGTGATTGTATTCTACGCTTCCGGTTAAGGTTCACAAAGCCTTTGTTCATATCTTCGTAAAGCTTGTACGAAAAAAGGAAGAAAGGCAGAAACTGTTATCACCACTTTCATGCTTATTATATTGTAAGGACGAAGGGGAGGAACTATTGTCACCACTCTCGCATTTATTACGTCGTAAGCGAGCGAGCGAAGGCTCCGCGATGGAACGAATATAAATTCAACGATAATTTAATCGAGCTCAGCGCAGTGCCAATTCGTTTAACCCTCCGATGCATTTTCAGCACGTCGGAGATAACCCCCGATGCATCGTAATTTTCTTCTCTTTTCTTCTTTTTTTTTCCTTCGAACGCGCATTATAAATATTCACCGTTTCGTTCATCAGGATTTTTTAAAATGTAAAAATCTAGTTCAATACCTTGGGAGCAAATGCGCGCCAATTGGATTTTTCCGGAGGAAAAATATTGGCTCCAAAAGTTTGCCTAAAAATCTGCCAGTCGAAAGGCAGGAGGGCGCAAAAATCTGGGACACCCCGTGTAACATTTCCTCCTTTTTATTCGCGGGTCGTCGAGTCTCCGGCTCCTGCTTCCAAGGTATTAAGCTATTCGGGACTTTTCGCTATATCGCGTTTCAGATATGGTTCAACGCTAACGTCGCGGACAATACGGGACTTTGGACTTTCAACCCCTATCCTGTCCGAGTTACGGCATTGCCATCGCCGCGAAAGCCTCCTTCCACCGATGAAAATTATATTAGCCCGGAAACTTTGACTTCGCAGCGCGTCAGAGGGGTTAAGACGAAGCCGTAATCCAACCGTAATATCTAGCGCGAATTTCACCCGTAGAATCCGCGTTCGATGTAATCCTCCGCGCGCGCTAATCTCCCTTTGTTTCCGCTAAAGACTCCATCGCTCCGAACTTGGTAAATCGGCGCGGCGGCGACGAGGTACGAACGCGCACGATTATTACGTGCCGGTTGCGCCGCAACGTTGATTAATCGACCATCCAAGTATTTTTCATTCCCTCCCGTTACAATACAAGGCCATGATCTGGAATGAGGCAGCTAAAATCGCTAATCGAAGTCAGTTAGCTCTGGATTGACCGTTCGCACTCGCGTCAATTAGTAACGCTCTTTGTGATTAATTATGTATCCTATATTGCTTCGCGTGCGCGTTACATATATAAAGGTACTTACTCTCAAATCAGTCATCTTTTGTCTACGCAGATCTTTTGGCCGGTTCGAAATGGAATTTACCTTGAAACTTCTGACTGATCACTACGGTCACTATGGATTTTTAAAAAACACAATAAAAATTCTTGCAAAAGATGTTAAATAGAAATATTTTTTCAATAAAACAATATTTGTTGGAGTACACTTGAAAAAAAATATATATACACGAAAATTCCTCTTTTATTTCGGAATAGAATGAAATTATATTTATCTCATTCAACTATTGTCATGTAATTTGTTTCGTTTTCTAGTTAAGCATAATTTGATTATAAATATATGATTATTTATTGATTACTAGAATACAAGGGGAATATTTTCGGTATATTTTACAAATCTATTCTATCGATTGTTTTATTTAAAAATATTTTTATTTTGATATCATTTTGCAAGAATTTTCAATACCTGTACCTACATTTTTCTCATTTCTAATGTTACAATTCAAGGCTGCAATAGGCAGAGAAGGCGGAAGATCTTAAAGAAAATGTCTTCATTTATCGCTAAGTTTACAAACAGAAGGTGATTTTACTAAAAGATGTGTATGTGATTTCTGAGAAATCGCTAGAGGTGCTTAGGTATGATCGGCGTATTTAACGTTTAAGGTAGTAAACTGGTCGCCATTCTTGCTTTTGCTATCTTTGTCGCGGGTAGAAACTAGAGACGTCATTCTGCTGAAGCATAATTCTCAGTCTAGGGAACGAATTGTTAACGAGAGTTAGTTGGTCAGTCGGTCATGCACGGTTAACAAAGTTTTCTTTATTCATCCATGTTATGGATGTATCTACTATGTGACTATAAACCGGGACAGCTCGAGACTCAGAATAACTTCATTAGGGCTGCACGCGGCCCTCATAGCCACTTGAAACGTTAGTCAATTATTAAACTACGGTCTACTAACGTGGCGCTCGCTGTTTACTTCGCACAGAATAATTCTTAATTCTCTGTATTTCACGAAAATACAATCATCTTCCAAAATGTAACTTTTTTAAAATAGAGGAATTTTATAAAAAGAAATTGGCCGGAAGTATGTATATACATATATATAAAATTTATTAACGACTGCAAGCTGATAAAGTTCTTAGTGTAAAAAGTTCCTTACAGTTGTTATATTGCGACCACCAAATTAACTTAATTTTTAATTAACTATAAAATTAAATAATTATTAAAATTAAGATTTCACAAGCGGGAAATGCGATACGTGATAAAGAAGGAAAGAGAAAGAGACTCTTTTAATATATTCGTAAGAGAATCCCATAGACTTAGATTTATTTTGTTTTCTCATGCCTGTGCAATATATATCGCTGTTTGTAAAGCATCTTTGCACGCTTCTGGAATAGCACGTTTTTATCGATCATCCCGTAGATACGATCTAAACTGTTAATTAACCAAGACTGCCGGGGTGCGATCGATCCTAAGCTGCTTTTCTACCTAGAGGAAAACCCAAAGTGCTAAAGCGCAAAGCGTTTCCGGTTTGGGATTGAGACGAAGCGTCATGAACTCTTCGAATAGCACCGGGAATTGATTGTAACACCCTAGTCTCTCCCGCGTGCATAAATAAATCGGTGCGCGCAAAAAGTTTCAACCTTGATCTGATTCCTATAGAATGTAACAGTTCTAATATTCATACACGAAATACTCTTACTCGCGATTTATACTTGGAAAGATTTCGAAGCGAAGGAGAAGTAAAAATCAAAAGCGGGAAGAAATTGACATGACAGTTTCCACGATTTCGTTTATACAGAAAAATAAAACAGACAAAAATATTCTTCTTTCTCATCGATTGTACGAGATACAACAAATTCGATCAATAGTCATTAGAATTTTATTAAAGATTAGTGCATATTAAAAATAATATACTGCTGTATATAAAATTAGCAAAATTATAAATATAAAAGCACATAAATATTTAAACCGATTAAGTACTCAATAGTAATATTGTTACGTTATTTAATAGAACACAAATGTTATCAAAATTGATTAAATTATGCCACCGCATATAGATATTTTATATAGCAGCCTTTAATGTGCACTAATCCAGTATACTACGAGTGATCGAATTCAACATAGAATAAACACAGATTTTGGATTGTAAACTCTTTTTGGGAGATGATTTTAGATTGCTTTTTATAACTAAGCTAATAGTAACCTTTGCACTTCAAATAAAATACAGCCTTGTCCAAAAATATTAGGCACCTTATTTATCATTTTATAAAGTTTTTTAGTTAAAAAATTGATTTGTGTACTTGCTGCAAAGTGTTCAAGAATTTTAACTGTACAATGCCGATTAATAGGTGATAACACAAATAAAAAAGAGTTCTAAAATAAATGATAGAATATAGGCGCCTAATATTTTTGTATGTTTGAAATTTGACGAAAAAGAGAAAAAAAATTGTAGCGCAGAGAGTCTAGTATAGCAATAAAAAAATAAATCTTTTTTTTTGCGCAAGCCGATTTGTACAAAAGGCCTACTTGAAATATCTCCTCGAGTGAACACTCGAACTCTCAACATTACGATTACTAGGTCATCGTCATGCGACGGAAATGCATCAAGCGAATCGATGCGAGAGAATCGCTCACGCTGATCGCTCACGACGGGAGGACCGTCGGAGTGTACAGTACAATACGTACGTGTAAGGCTAGGGTAAGAAGTAACGCGATTAATGTTTCACTCCCGGCCCGATGCAGTCGCTCCCGTTCGCTGCACAAAGTGCTGCATGAGGTACGCTTTCGCGTCCCTTTGGAGAACCGAGCGCTTTAAAGGGACGCCACGCCGATGGGGCTGACGTAAGCGCGGCTGATGGCTTAGAGCGCGCCTCGCGTCGGGGGTGTCAATATTTTCTCGTGCAGTGCACCGAATCTCACACTTAAATCGTACATTTTGAGAGAGTATTTAGGAAATAGACGGAATATTTAGGGCGGAAACAGACGATCGATTTTGTCACACGCTGCCTTCATAATTCTGAACATGAGGGAAGATAATTCCCATGTTTAATTATCTGTCATTTTTTTAAATCCCTCTTGTTTTTATGCCTTATATATTTTGTGAAAGCATTTAGGAAATAAATAGACGGTGTATTTAGAATGGAAACTGACGATCAATCTTGTCGCACACACTGCCTTAATAATTTCGAGTATGAGAGGAAATAATTCACATGTTTAATTATCTGCTTTTTTTTAATTTCTTTAGATCTATTTTTACGCTTCGTATTTTTCTCATGTAATTTCCACGCGCTCCGCAGAAGGTATGCGATGAACGACAAAAATGATCATTATATATATGTATATTGGACTGATTGCCGCATATGTCGCATTTATTTAAAACAATTAATCATTATCGATCCCTTCACCTCTACTCTACGCAATAATTTTTCACGAAAATAGTTGAAATAATGATCCCCGGGATACAACGCGAACCATTAAACGGAGTTAATTAACCATGGCTCGCGACATAAAGGTGACTGTGTCAACGTCACTTTACGCTCGGCTAATAGAATTACCTATACCTATCTCTGTTCGCGCGTTACAATTAACGTTTGCGAGAGGAGGCGGAAAAGTCGTAAAGTCGGTCACAAAGGGTGTTTAAGGCGCGGAAAAACCTTGACCTTTTCGCCATAAATCACTTTCGAGCGCGAGTCGCGCGGTCTTGCGCGGATCCGACGCGCGATATACGGCGGTGTCGCTAAATTGGCTCATTTGAGAGCGCCTAATGACGCGTACGCTCGCAAAGAGGGATGGAGAAAAGAGGTTCAGGCAAATAGCTAACCGACCCCCCATTCATCCTTCGGCCTTCCCCGGTCGACGGCGGAATCTCTTAGAAACGCGACTTCGGGTCCTGAATGGGGACGGTTCGCGTGATCGGACCGAGGCGCACCACGGCCGTTCGTAGGCTCGTGTACCACAATAAATGGGAAGAAAAAAAACCGTACGAATTACCATGTGTCTCGCATACCACTATACTCTTAACGACAGCATTGATAACGTTTTAAACGATAAGCGATAAACGACACACCGTTTAAGCCGTATCCAACCCGTAAATCTCAACTCTAGCTGCACCAAGTGCCATAGTCCATAGGTACACGATTATGATTACATAGAACTCGATATAGCGTCAGCAGCTGATCACGAGCGAGAGAGAGAGAGAGAGAGAGAGAGAGAGAGAGAGAACGAGACAAGCTAGCGAAGAAAGAAGAGAGAGAGAGAGAGAGAGAGAGAGAGAGAGAGAGAGAGAA
>NW_012130132.1:8695-27471 GCF_000143395.1 Atta cephalotes
AGAGAGAGAGAGAGGAGAAGAGAATATAATTTATACACTCTATTTAAAACTCTTCAAAGATTAAAGGTAATCTACGTTTGAAATGAAAAATGATTGAAAAGGACGCCTTTATCTGACAAGGTATTTTTTTTTAATATGAATGAACGAGTTAAATAATAAAACGTCAGGTTTTAATAGAAATACGAGCAAATAATACTGACCATTTATTAAAAACATTGACGAGAGAGTTATGAAAATACCAACCCGATAAATACAAACGTTATTCAAATAATATACCCTCGTCGTGTCTCTGCTTTCCCTTTGTTGACGATAGCGAATGAATTTCAAAATATTTCACTGCATCGAAAACAGTAAAAAATGACTGCCATGTACAATGCAGCTATACAGAATATCCCGAGTATTATATAGCCTCATTTCTCCTTTCACGCGATCGATTCTCTCTTTTCAAGAGACAGAATCCTCCACCCCTCCCGATTTCATCGAAACGCGCTCGTCGTCATGTAATAATTATCGGAATTGTAAAGAGCAGCGAGGGATGAAATAGCTTCTTGCGGACGTCTCGTTAGACGCTCGTAAAACAACGCGAGCAATGATAAACGTGCGGGCGTATGCCTCTGAGGATCTCCGAGCATTTTTAATTACACCTAAACGCGTAACGAGGTGCCGGTGCGGCGCGGCGCGGCGCGCCGGTGAAAAATTCTCGACCCATATCTACGATGCCGTTTCATCGACGTGCCGCCATGCCGTACCGGCACATATAGAGGAGAAACACTAAAAATAACGGGGCGCGAGTGTAAAGGCCGCACTCGAGGCACGCAAAGGTCGATTACGGGCGGAACGAGCGACGAGTATCCAGGCATCAAATCCTTCTGCATAATTCCACGCCGCGCCGCCGAAGTCATCCATTGAAATATAACGCGTCGGAACTTGGGGATCCTAAAGACGTCGTCTGTGTGTTTTTATCAATTATTTTGCAAATAAATATTCTCCTAACTATCTTTACAGATTAAACAATTCTTTTCCATACACAATTAAAGTATGAACGCTAATGTAGGCCAAACCGGTCGACTTTGTATACAAAAATATTATTAGAAAATTACATTTCAGTAATCAAATAAAGTACATGAGCTGTTATAGCCTCGCTTGTCTTTCGTCATTAATTTATGTTAATATAAATAAAAGTATTTAAATAAGTTCAAATGAACGCTCTCACAGCGATCTCCTTCAGCGATCTCCTTCAGCGAATATAAAATATAAGTTAAGATTACAATCATAAAAATTTAATTATGATTCATTAATTATTTCGGAACACGATCTACATTGAATCTCTCTTCATGTATTCTTGGATTATAAATTTCAAAATTTGGCCTTATTATCAATGCAAAGCTTGTCAACTCCAGAATATATGATTATTATATGTGCAGTCTATTGACATATATTGAAAATTTATTTATAGATGTACCGCAGTAAATTAATGTTTTTTTAATTATATTTTGTATTTTTTATAATTTATAATTTATTTAAATTCTAAAAATTAATAAATTCGTTCTCAATTCTCAAGATTGTCAATTTGAAAATTTAATTTATTTCAATCAACGTATTAATTTATTTGTAACGTAACCTTCTTCTTCGTTAAACTTTCGAGCAATAACAACTGAGAAATGATTATGTTACAAACTTTATTAACGTTTATTTGATAGGGATAACCTTTTTTAAATAGAAAAGTACAGTTTTGTTATCGGCTTCTGGCATCAACTCGTAACAATATTTGCTTCATATACAAGTTTTATATTTTGTACGTATAAAAGTCTTATCTAGTATGTATAAAAGTCTGTTTTTTCCTTCATTAGATTATCTTTCTCACTTTAGCAAAATATCAATCATATACTTATCTCATTTTAAATTTCAAAAGTCTATACAGTGTTTAATCATAGAAAAAACAGACTTGGTTTGAACTAAGCATTAGGGATTTCATGAACAATATCGAGTTTTAAAAATTATAATAAATATCTAATATAAAAAATTAGTTGAAGAAGAAAATTTGTACATATATGTGCATGCGATATTGATGTAGCATAAACTTTTGCATAACGCATAGTGCATAAAAGAATCAACCAAAGTTCTCTTTTCTGTGAAATGAAAAGAAAAGATTGATTCTTTCATGCATTACGTGTTAAGCGTCTACTGAGATTTTAAGACATAAAATTTCAGCTTTGAGCATTAAGCCGTAAAAAATTGATCAATTATAATCGATTTTCCTCACATTCAATTGTGATTGATTAATATCTTAAGGTTTAAAACTTAAGTTTTACGTTTGTATACGCCGTTTTATGCGAAAGTCTGTACCGCAGCCTTAATGTGTAGTAATGTGTCAATGACATGTAAATCATACATGTACAAGTCCTATGGAATTGATAAAACAAATGACTTTAGGATCCCTTTAAACGGCTATCTGTGGCTGGCCGTTTCCTTACGGAATGCATAACGGACCGGATAGAATAAAATCCCGTTTTCCTCTCGTTTTCGAATAACGCGGAATAAAATAAATGGAGAGAACTTCCTGGCACGGAGACACGACCTACATAATATAGGCCTGTGAAAAATCGAGAGAAACTGTTTGTACTCGCGCTTTGATCTTGCAATGATTAATATTTAGATAGCGGGATTAATATACATCTCGATATTTACCAAGCATTTATTAGACTTTTATTGATGCATCGTTATTGAATATTGATTTAACTAAGGGAGGAGAAGGGTTGATTCATTTACTCAATCATATCTAAAAAACCTGGAGAAAGCAAGACGCGTAGACGGTTTAATTAAATCCTCTTAAAAGCATTCCGAATATAAAGATGATATCAAGACTAATATCCATCAGCATTGATCATTAATACACGATAATAACAGAATTGTGTTCTAACGCTACACACGCGGTTAATTCGATTACTGTAGGACGATCATCATCGGCAAAGTGATTGCTTATTGTTAAAGTGGCTTGTCGCTTAAAGTACACTCTGTCCATCCAACTCGTCTGCGTTTCCCGCGACGACCTGAAATTGCGGTATAAATTGCCGCATAGAAAGAAGGAAAGAGAACGCGGGGTGGGTGCGCGAAAGAAGGGGGGAGTGGGAAGGGGTGGTAGAACGAAAGCGGCGCTTATATGCTCGAATTCAATTACACATGAATGGCCGGCAGGCATGAATATTTTCGCAACGACGTTGCAGACAGGGCTCGTCTTGGGCCGAGCGCGGCGGCATAGCAGCGGCGATGAATCCGATCGATCGGCCCCAGTCACGCTGACTGACCTGCCGTGTTACCCTCGCGATTTCGATCTATCGAGTGCGGATATCCGCAGCGCAAAATTGCGACCCGCTCGTAATTACGTCGCCCTTTCGCTGATCGGCCGTATCTTCGTGAAACATTCACGCGTGTTTCCCTCCCCCTCAGCCATCTATCCCTGAATCCATGGGTGTCGCATGAAAAAGAGATCAGCACAATGCGCATCATTATATGCGGATAGAAGCGACGCGCGATCGATCTGTGCGGTAATTTTGCGGAAAGAAGCGTGCCAAGGGCCGCCGCGCGTTCCCGTTCGAAATGAACGAATGAACGAATGAACGAGTGAACGAATGAACGAATGAACGAGCTGCCGCGCATTTCACCCCCGCATTGCTGAATTCATCGCGGTCGTTGATTCCTTTCTATTTGACACTCTTTCCCTTCCTCTTCCCTTCCCCGTCTCTTTTCTGCTCTTGCCTTATCATATTCCATTTTATTCCGCGCCATACCGTATAATTTAATTTAACTTCATTTAATTTAGCCTCATTTCGCATTGCCCTATCCTATTCCATTTTACCTAATTCTGTTTCATTTCGGCTCTCATCCACCTCCTCCCTTCCCCACCCCGCTTTATTTTAATTGATTTTATTTTGGCCTGTTTCGTCCGGCTTTATTCGGGATCCGCGTTTGATTTGAATGTGTTTTATTTTATTTCCACCTGCACCGTCGATAGGGAGAAAGGGAGAAAGAGAATTACTATCCTCTCGGCATTATTATATTCGAGTACAATAAAACGTCGATTATTGCATACGACAATTAAATTAGTTACATTTTTACGGTTGCACGTCGATTGCACGTCGTTTTTGCGTTTCCGCGCGCGTCGACGTTGCGGATCGACGGAGCTTCCCTGCCATTTAACAACGTTAATTTGTGCAAACGCAATCGTCGTTTAATTCATCTACATATCGCGCAATTATTCAGGAATTCTTTCTCTCTCTCTCTCTTTCTCTCTCTCTCTCTCTCTCGCTCTCTCTCGCTCTCTTTCTCTCTCTTCTCCTCCCCCCCTCCCCTCTTTCTCTTTCTCTTTCTCCGCAGTTTACATCTGACAACGGAGTGACAGTTTCGAAAAGATCGGGTCTTGCATTCGACACTTCTGGATGCGGGTGGCAGCAGCGTTAACGATCGCCCTGCGGAAACGCCCAAAGGCGATGGGAGGCGCGTTTCGAATCTAACGCGCACGTACGCACGCACGCACGCACGCAGGCACGCACGCAGGCACGCACGCACGCACGCACGCACGCGACACCCCGCCGCTTTTCGATTGACACGCGCATCGTTATGCATACCGTAACGCTGAACACCGTAGGAGCCTGTCGAAGTGGGGCTGGATAACAAGTCAATTCGCCGACGACTTCGTCACCCGGCGCCGCGCCGCGCTGCTGTCCGTCAGGAGGGCGAGAAGATAGCGGCGCTATAATTCCACACTCTCTTGTTCCCCCTCATTGTCGTTAGTCAATCGAAATCGTAGGAGGCGAAGTTTAACTTGGAGGAGGGAAGGGGACGTCTGTTAGCGTTTTATTTTAATTGGCCAGCTAATTGCCGAGTTTTCAATGCCAATTTTCGAAGGGATTAAGAAGCGACGAGCTGTATTTGCACGAGATTTTCACGGGTGTGGGTACTAACCGTGAAATTAATATTGTCAACTATGTCCGCTTAATGCGAGATAAATATTGACGCAATTAATTAATGTTAATCATTTTCGTTTCGATGTACTTTCGCTTATTGAATATTTAATTCGTCAAATTGATATGGTTGTGTTAGGAAGGGAGTAAATTTAATAGTTTCTTTACGATTAAAAAAATATCCATCTTAAAAAAATATGTATTTTCTTTTTTATGATACAAACAAATTGTTTGAAAAATGAATAAATTGTCTTCCTCAGAATATCTTCAACTTTTATATTTTTGTAATCTTATTTTACGAAAAAATTAAAAGCTTAAAAAATTTTAATTAAATTTCTTTTCTTGCTTAATTATATTATCTTAATAAATTATACTAATAAACTTTGTAAAGAAAGGACATGCTAATTTATATATACATATACTTGGAGTAATTGGAATCCTTTCAAGTATCATAAATGCTCTGTAATATGATAAAAAAAAATGCTTGTTCTTTCTCGTATTTCTTATAACTTTCCCCCGTATTTAAATTCCTTCTAAGTAGGACAGAATGTAAAATAAATGATGACCTTATTGATATAGAAAATAAGCGCTACTCGACAGTTTGAAGGACCACCCTAACAGACGAATATTGAGCCATCCCTGCCGGATTTCTTCCCTAACGTCTGCTCGCGACGTAGCTTCACAAAGAAAGTCGCAAACCTTGGCGTCACACTTTCTTACCCTTAAAACGTCGTAAATGATTTCCTTCCCGAATAATCTCTAATTTCTATACGTCACAGTTACTGTTATAACGGCGAACCGATATAATTAATTACTACTAATTAAAATTATTCATTTATATGTGCCACACGTTCTATTATATCTCATTAAAAATATGTCAAATATCGACTTCCCTAATATTTAATCCTTGGTGACTTTAATTTAATAATATTAAACTTGAATATTGATTCATTATCTGAAAGCATAGATTAATTAATTATTAAATATGTACAGCTTAATATATTATTTAATATTTTTAAGTGCATAATAAAATGATTAACTATTATCCATGTACAGAAAAATATTGTAAGAAAAATGATTATTCAATTTTTCTTCCTTTTAAGAAACTTTCATCTTTAGCAAAGAATATTTTCTTGATAATAATCTTAAAATATACTTATTGCAAATTTTAGATAAAAATCATTATTATGTGCTTAAAACAAGAATGTATTTTCTTTTAAAGAATATTATAAGATGGATCGAAGATGCGACTTTATATGTGTATATAATAAGCAAATCGAATTTATTTTTAATTTAATAATCTCTCTTGATTGAAATATATTAAACTTACTAAGATTTGCGAAACATATTTTGAATAAATATAACGTTTATGATAAATTTATGATAATTTGCGGATATATAGACTTTTGAAATATTTCAAGCAATTATTACTTGCGTATAGTAAGTATTTTTTTGTGTGTATGTGTAATCTCTGTTTGTGAAATTGCAGAAAAATATTTTTCCATAATAGCCTAATATTACATAATTTAGTTTGAATTAAATCAAAATTCAGGTCGCATCACAGAAATAGTGAAAAACTCACATATTAACATTTGCGTGGTTTCTAAAAGAATCTAATTTTTATTAATAAGCATAAAAGACGCATATATATTTTATCGATTTGTTATTTAAAGTTTTCGTGAACTGTCCTCTCGGTAAGCTAAACAGAAAGTCAATTATATTGTAGATATAATGAGATAGTAGATATAATCGAATTAGGACAATTTGCCAAAATATATGATGTATATTCTTAAAGAACGTTGCAAATATAGATTAATTAAAAAATTTTCTTGTCGAGCAAAATTATCTGAAATGACAAGTATTTATCCTTAATCGTTCTCGCTCTAAACTAAAAACGAATCAAATGTTCGAATATTTATTTTTGCAATATTCCTCGAGGACTTGTTTAACAGGGATGTCGAGATGTCGAAATGTCAAAATGTCGAGATGTCGGGAATAAATAGATTTACTTTACAGATTGAATAATTTTATAACAAAAATGACACATTTTGCTTTCATGCCAATTAAATCGTTCAAATTTGTCACCTTGTAATTTTCTCGCGAACGACATCGTTCTACAAGTAGCAGTTTAACACAAACGGCAAACGGAAATTCTCTCGTTGGCGAAAAACCGTAATAGTGTGGGCAGGTGTCACGTTTACATGTGACTCGCAACTCGAATTGCTGTAGGACGAGAGCAGAAATTTTTCCCGTTTGCTTGTGCGTTTGTTCGCTCGCTCGTGAAGCAGGTGTCGTATTATACGCCCCTGTGTCTATCGCCCACCCCTAAAGCATCGTGACTTCACTCAGTAAGGGCGAGACTATTACTACGCAGGGCTGAATTGGATAGGGCAAAAAAAGCCCCGGCTTCCAGGACATTAGATGATCGCGCTCGTTATTTTTTTTCCGGTCGCAGTTTCTCCTCTCCACTGTATTATCTTGGCCCACCGCTGACGCTTCGTTCCCCGCGAATACCACATAAGACAGATGGTCTGGTCATTTTGCGTGAACCACTAAATATAGGGTGTGTCCTATCGATAACGGAAAACGTAAATACGGGAACGCGCGATAACCATTCATTTCTCTCGATTCTCGACGCAACTCTTGAAACTGTCTATTTGAAGAAGAATTCGATTTTCGAGTTTGCCAAAGTTAACGGGCCACAACGTTTTGCGCATCTCCTGCGGTAGATCTTGCACACGGAGCTTGCCAACTTTCGCATTGAACTTTAGAAAGTCATTTAATAATTAATTTCTAATTAATTTTGAGACATTTGCTAATTGACTTCTTACTTTAGCCAAAAGTCGTTCTTTTTCAAAGAACGACTAACCTTTGAACTTTCATTTAAACACTCTTGATGATTGAAACTGCCTTAAAATTATTTTAAATATCGATAGCTCGACGGATTGCATTATTATCCATTATAGTTTATGCAATTTAGATTTAAATTCTCAAGATCGAATCGTAACTTCGCTCTCGCTCAACTTTCCGCGAAAGAAAAGTTGATCTAAAATTTGCCGAGAACACGCCCTTCAAGTTTGATGTAAACTTTATGAAACACCCCGTATACTACCTAGATCCTGGTGCCTCCAATTTGTTTTCTCATGAATACTTTCCTCCGATCCTGGCGACGGCGTGAATGCACCGCTTGCGCAGTCGCAATAAATACAGACAGTTGTCAGGAAAGTGTCTGCAGATGAAAGCTTTAGGGTAGACTTTCATCGGTATGTTATTTAAATTTCATTCATTTTCATGTGTATTTGTATGATGCAACAAGGTCAAGAATTATAAAAAAGAAGCGATGTGAATTAACATAAAATATAGCCTTAACAAAATCCCACACAGTATGAAATATTTATATGAATCATTTTTCAATAAAATATTTCAGAACTATTTTGTAAACTTTTGTAAAACATTTTAAAATATTTCACAAAAATATTTTACAAATGTTGTACAAATATATTGTAAGAAAAAGAATATTTCAAAAACTCTTTCCTAGATATATTTACATTTTAGAAAGATTTTATGAAAAATTTTTGAAATATTTCAAACCTTGCAATAAAACATTTTGCAAATATTTCTGAAATATTTCGTGCTGCATGGGATATCACTTTTTCTCATAATTTATGGAAGTAATACATTATATTGTATTAATTACACATTAGATAGTGAAGCAATGTCATAAAACACACATTCGAAGAAAAGTTTCTGGATTCCTCTCAACGTGGAAAGTTCTGAGAATTCAGAGAGAAAAGTTTTTAAGCCGGTCAGGCAACTAATTGCTATCACAAATCAGAACATAAAATCGCATCGTGTTTCCAAATTTTGCACGGCATACATCCAATGTGTTCTTAATTGTATCACATTTCTTTTTAATACGATTAGATTACAGCTTCAACCGCTTCGCAAGCTGTCGCTCAAAGTAAAAAAACAGTCATCAATTTTTAACGTTTAAATGGTCATCGCATTTTTAGCTCAATGTTTTCGATGTCATAGCTAATCGGACATTGAATAACAAAATGAGGAGAAGTTATGATAATTTCCCTCGATTTATGTCAAAAAAACTTGCATTGAATCTTGCAAGTGTAATATACCGGCATTTATATATAAGATTGTCATAAATTAGAAATCAGAGAAGTCAGAGAGAGATGTCAGGAAAATTGAAAATAATCAGAGAAAAATCATAGAATTTTATAAAATTTTCTAACAAATCACAATTCTTGACTTTAAAGAAGTTTTATATTCGTGTCACATCCACGTAGTGTTGGAATAATACTACTAAATTAACAAATAAACGCAAGCAGTGTCAGCAATATCAACAGTAATTTACATTGCTGTTAAATTTCTTTGTCAACAAAACGTTTAACGGATTCCAAATCAGGATGTCAATAATGTAACTTTTTTCCTAGGGCGGAAACATGAAAAGTGAAAACTTTGTACATATATATGTACATACATAAAAATTTTCACTTTTCACATTTTCATTTTAGAAAAAAGTTACATGATTGATACTCTGGACGAAAATACAAAAAATTTCAAAACATTGTTCAAAATCAGAAAGTTATGAAACTTTGACTGGAAGGAAAAATTTTGGAATTTAAAAATGAGAAATTTATGGCAACTCTATATAGATCCTCAGTGAATTCCGAGACACCCCATGGCGCACCCCAAACGCGGACAGCCCTGCGCGACAGCGCGCTCGGCACGTTCTTCACCACCGCTTCCACCACCGCCTCCACCATCGCCACCGTCGGCGTAGGGGGTTGTACATCGCGCGGGCATCGAAACGCGTCGAAACGCGAGGCGGCCGGATCGGACTGACTCGCGAAAATCGATCGGCGCCCCGTCTCGCGCGCGTCGTCCTCTCTCGCGGTTATAGCGGCGTGCCCGCGCGACGAGGAAGCGTGCAGCGCGTCGCACGCGACAGCACGCGTCGCGGAAGAGACGAGTTCCGTCGTCGAGAACGAGGGTGCGAAGGAGATCGTGGGAGAAACACCGCTCTTGCTTGCAACACCGGCTGGAAGCCGCCGCGCCTCGCGCTCAAGGCGAGAAATTTCGTGGGAAATTTAGCCGGTGTCGTCGACTCGCTTAGCGCTCTCTGTTGCCGTTGCCACCGCCACTGCCGTTATCGCCACCGGTCCGCGATCCGACCGCGATCGTTATCGAGATCGAATAAGCGAGATTTTCCCGTTTTTCGCTACGAGTGAGTGCGAGATCTCCTCAAGAAGAGCGTGAGAAACTACAACTGCCGATGAGGATGTCGAGATTCAACGTCATGCCGTCGGTAGTCGACTGGTAAAGCGAGATGAAAGATTCGCCCAAGGTGCTCGTGTGATCGGTATTTCCATTGATTAATTTAAAAAGTAAAGGGTAATCCCTTCAGGAGCACGGAAATTCGAACTGGAATTTTTTTGGGGAAACTTGCGAACGCGATCGGTTGTGCGTGATTCTTCATATCTACTTAGGAAAAAAATTGTTGCTATCAATTGCGGCTGTTAAAAGGCAAAAACGGAAAAAAGCTGAAAAGGTGAAATTGATTCTAAATTATTCTTTAAATCTTTAAGAAAAGATTAGCGAGAGAAAGAATGGAGAAACGAGAACGATCATGTATAACGGCTGTGTATGACTATCCATAACTACCGCGGGGAAATTTTTCCGCTGTCAAGAAGTAGAACAATTCGCGTCAATGAAAAACGGAACGTTCGCCGCTGTTGAAAAATAAAGTTGATTAATTCGAGAGCGAATTTCACGAACTCGTCGGTCGGTTTCGTGTATTTTGCCGTTTTTTACATATGTTTTATATCATCGTTTTTTCACGAGACATATTACCGTATACTTCTTATATTTTTGACGATCTTCACGGAAAAAAAAATCCACAAAATAATACAGGAGATGATCGATCACGGCGGAAATTGAGGACCAGTAGAATAACAACGGAAGTATCGTCCATGTGTCGAAGTGCATGCTTCGTGCAGCGGATCGACCGATCTGTCATCGCCATTGTCGAATCGCCTAACGGCGGTTCTAAACCCTGGAGGAAGGTAGCTGCAGGAGGACAATAATCTTCGCGGAGAAAGGCGGTGCTTCGTCAGGACGCGTTGCGCCATTTCAGGTGCGAATCTCGAGCCTTCCGCTCGAGTGCTTTAGCGTGTCTCTGGGTGCTTTAGGTGAGCTTGGCTCTCGCGAATCAAAGCTGCGAAAGAAAGCATTCAGCAGACATCAAAAGACCCGGTGATTAATGAACGCGGGTAATTAAGAAACATTAAGGAGAGCTGCCGAAGGAGTCCTCGAGATCCTCCAACTATTCGGAGAGAGCGTGTCATCCTCCCCCCGCTGCGCCCTCTCCCCCTCTCGAGAGGATCCTCGCCGGAGGACATCGCCGCGGGGTTGGCGGTGGGAGGAGGCCGTCTACCTTCGAGGTAAGAGAGAGAGAGAGAGGAGGGGAGGAGAAAGAGAAAGAGAAGGGGTGGGAGGCCTTTAGGGGTGGAAAATCGTTGGAGAATACCGTCGCGGTGAAATCACTCCTCTCGAACGCTCGCGAGACGATCAGACCGCGAAGCATCCCCCGCCGAGCCCGTCCTGCTCCCTTGCCTGCCTTTCGCCCCTTCACTTCTCCAGCCGGTGGGGTGGAAGTGGAGGAAGTGGCTGTCTGATCTCGGACGGAATGACAATAAGACTCCCCTTTGATTAATCGACGGAACAGAGAGGAGGGAGAGACAGAGAGAGGGAGAGAATGAGTAAGTGAGAGAAAGAGGGAATTAGTCCTCTCGAGACGGCGGATTGTTTTGCAAGTGCTAAGAAGTTCCGACTGTTAATAGAACTGACTAAATATAACTCTAACCGAGTAACTTAGACATAAATCTACCGACTCGAACTTAAGCGATGCCTCGAATAGCATCGCGCATTGAAATGTCACGCTTCTTCATTAAAGTCGACAAGATTGTTCAAACGAATTAATACATAATGCTCTCTTGTTAAAATGAATTAATACGCAATATCTTCCTGATAATAAGAAGATATATAAGAAGATATATAAGTGTCGATCTATGGAACGTCGTCCGGAACGCTATAAGACGCTATAAGAACGTATCGAAGTGTAACAAGTGCAACGATTAATCAAGTGATTGTCCCCCAACTGAAAGTTGCTCGACTAATCCTTTTCGTTGCATTCGATCGTCGAAGAACTTTGCAGACACAGGGTTGTGCGGGAGGGCAAGGTGCGCGACAATAACGCGAATGAATTCGGGAGGAGACGGGATAAGTAGAGTGGATCGAAATTAGAATCGTGTGCAGTCAGTGGAAGAGGGTTGGCGCTTGATCAGGCGAACCGGCCGACTTGAACTCAAACTGCACTACTGAAAAGAACTCATTTGTTTAAAGAGATCTTTTGCATTGCGGTGTATCTCTGTAAAATTGTGTGTTACACGAGTGGAAAATATTCGACAAAGTGCGTCTCTACTCGCGAAGCGACAATAATAAAACGCGCACGATGCATTAACAGTATCGAAAATAATTCATAATAATCGATCATAAAACGTCGACGAGAAATATCGACGGGAATTCCGATGCCAGCCGGATGTTTTCGAATGTCCATCTTTATTTGAGCCAGCGACAGGCGTCAATTTGAACGGTGAGTAATCTGGACCTCCATGCATCTTCCTGGACGAGTGACGAATGCCGGGATGTAATCGACAACGATAACCGAACGTTAACAAATCACAGTGACGACAACGGGAAAATTTGTGCGGCCATGAAAAGGCGATAAAGTATAAGAAGGACTGAGTGACAAAACTGCTACTATTGAGATCTTGGAGTTTAACAAGAGTTTGATGGGCACATGAGAAAAATAATGGTAATGCATGTAGCAGCGGCAATGAGTACAATTCAACCTTAGATCCGAGGACAATAAAGTTAAACGAGGGTAATCGAAAGCAACCACGTGAAACAACCGAGTAGCCACTGTTGAACTCGATATCGCAACGTAATAAAAAAATCGACGATATATTTTAACAATCGGATCGATCGGGAAATAAAAATAGTGACAGTAATAGGTGCGAGAGCGTTTTGCTGAAACATTAAGTTGATACAAAAGGTTTGTTCGTACGACTTTTTATCTGTCTTTCTAGATATTATTTACTCTATCATTAATTTTATCAATCCTAATAACTGCACGCAAATTTTCAAAAATTTCAAATTTAAATATTAAATATTATTCATTGATAAAAATTAAACAAAGAATCTTGCTAACTAAAGAAATTTTATTGTTTAAAAATATCTTTTTTTATTTATTATTGCATAAAATTTGATATAAATTAATATAGCGATTTAAAAATTAGCGCAAAATATACTTTAACGTTTTAAAATAACAACGAAAGGAAGAGAAGCACGAAGGCAATTCTTTTGCACTGATTCTCAGCAGTGATACAGTGCGACGAGACGCGGACTAAGAGACGCAGTGAAGAAAGCGCAGTTTTGTCATCCAGGCACTTCGATGTGCCTTGATGGTAGGCGTTCGAGCTTAAAGGATCCACGCTCGAGACGGTGAGTGAGGTTGTCCTGCGTGTTCGTCGTCCTGCATACGCGGCCGGGACAAGAAGCCGGAGCAGAGACAGGTCCTTCCCGGTGTGGAATGACAATAAGGGGGCGCCGTACCCGCGGGGTGGTATTATGCTGGAGACGACGGATTTGAGCTTGCCGCCCAAGTGCCCGGCGAAGGCATCGCAGCCCTTTCGTGGGATGGCACTCGGGACGCTGGTCGAGATAGCGGTGCGACTCGTGATTAGCGGCTACATATTCGCCGTGGTCGTCTATGTGAACGCCAGCGGCAACTGGGATAAGGACGATGACCTAGGTACGCGCAGCACGAGCACGAAACGGTCGCACGAACAGCCGAGATTAACCACTTCCCTCACCCGCGTGAGCGATATTCGCTTTTCGACCGTGTCCCAAAATTGCCGGTTATTCTGACTTAGAGACCAATTTTCTCCATTTTTTTCCTTATAAAGATACAAGAGACTTTGCAATTTGCAGGATTAAATCAATATTGTTTGTTGGTAAAAATAAATTTGACACTATATTTTTCCATAAATAATTTTTTAATTTTCAGCGTTTTACGTTTTTCTTACACTCAAACTTCAAAAATTTATCAAAATAATTCTTAAAGTTATAATTAATAAATATACTTGTTTACTTAATGTATAATTTAATTAAATTTATCAATTACTCGAGCAGGTTTAATTTAATAAGTAAAATTTCATTTTTGAAAGTGGAGATAGATGTTTAATTTAGTTTAGAACGAAAGGAGAGTTCTTCCACCGCTAATTACTCGAAAACTATCGGTACTTCAATATTCTCTCATTGAGAAAAACATCGATATTCAAGTTAACGGAGGAATATATGGTCGAAAATTTATCTCGTGATTTAGGAGCATAAAACGGTCGTTTGTTATTTTTTTCTTTTTTTGTAATGGAATGTGAAAATGTGATTTAAAAAAGAGTAGTTTACAAAAAGAATGTATATGAGTGCGTAGATATGTGTTTTCACAAAAAAAAATATTTTATTTTAATCGTTATTAAAAAAGAGAGAGAAGATGAGAAAATTGAATAATAAAAAAACGTTGAAAGGACGTTGCGGTCGGTTTCCTGTGAAAATACTCGGGGAAGAAAATGGTTAAGTGAAGCTGCGCTTAGCAATTCGCTGCTTTTCTGTAGATTATATTATTTCGTTGTGCGATATATTGCTAAAGATTAACAAAGAAGGAAAAATTTTTCTTGATCAGAGCCACAATGGGTCCCTTAATTCTGCTGGTAGCTTCGTTTGCCGTGCACACTCAGCATGTCCGGCGCAGAATGGAACTCTATATGGCTTTTGTGCGCAAAATGGAACCCAATACGTATTTCATAAATGCATATTGAAAAGTGGAAAACTGACAAAGTCATGAAATTGAAAACTGTTAGAATCGATATTTACAAAGTTATGGCATTTTTTAAAATAAAACTAGGTCGAAACGCAAAAGCAAGGCTGAATATAGTCCCTTAAAACGTGATGAAATAATAAATAAGTTCCTGTTAATGCATAACGGTTAATACCTTGATCAAAAGTGCGGAGCTTTTACAAGTTTTGAATTTATAATCCGTCCTGCTTACAGCTGTTTGAAAATTTGCCAGGTAGATATTTCTAATTTTTCCTTCACCCTCGTAAATACGCGAACGGTTATTTTATCTTAAACTTTCTTTCACACAGACATTTTCCAGTTACATTTGTATCTTGATGTCAGTTTTTATTTATATCTTTGAAATGCCTTCAACATAGAAAATGACATGCATTTAAATAGATGGAACAGATAATAATCGCGCTGATACGATGCTAAAAAAGATAAATGGCTCGTGGCATGTACATTTTTCATCGAAGCGTCACAAACAAACGTAAAAGCGATATCCTGCCGGAAGAGTTCGTATTCGTGTTACAGACGTCGTTCGATTGATGAAAATTGCGGCGTATCGGAAAACGGAGAAATCAGACGCAAGCTTGTTGCGATACCGGAAATCACTCAGAGCGTGAAACTTGCTCAAAGAAATGTTACGCGGCGTAATTATATTTCGCGCTGCCGGGATGGAAACTCTCCATTATGCGCGAAAACGAACTTCATTAGTGATATTTTTCAAGCTGCTTTCTCGTCTCTTTATTCGTAAGAAGCAAAGCAGCTTCCTTTTTACATGTTGCGAAGCAGGACTCTTTCTCGCGTCAGAATGGAATGTTAAATTGGAGGGAAATGTCTCTTAAGATATCTACACATTCTTGATGCTACTTTTTATTTCGTGAAACGTAACAATATTACTCGCTTAGAATTCAGAGATCTTTACAGCTGCGTTACTTCAAGGTAATTTAAAATCAGGCTAAACAATAAGAGGAAAAAATTTAATCTCAAGTTTTTCGCTGCTAAATCTCGTTTACCTGAATGGCTTGTAAGTTTACTTATAATACTTCCTACTAACTTAATAACTTTCCACGTTCTTTCGTGACATAAAAGCTGGCGTTACAGCTCATTTAACTTATTAACCATATAATTAGCAATTTGCAAAATGTCATGAATTGTTAAACATAATGCCTTCGAATATACATTAAGATTCAAAATACATAATATTATATAGCTCTGCATGCATTCGTCAGAATTATTAACTCAATTATTAAGCGACCCGTGATACTTGCTTCTGAGAAACAGTATTGTAAGTAAAATTATTCAAAGCGTTAAAGTTAATGAGATTTAACTAGAAAAGAAAAGTCGCATTGTTTACAGTAAAGTTCCAAAAGAATCATTTAAAAAGACGTCGAAAAGATTTCATGATTTCTCGAACCTTCATTTCAACTATTTAAAGCGACTATGGATTAAAATAAGAATATTTACAGCTACAGAAGGAAAGTTATTTATTTAGTAATTACTAAACAATATTATTTTCGTAAATGATATGGCTATTTTTACCAATCAATTGTCAAATTTTTACCAGCCATTAAATATGCTACGTAGTTGGCTTTTGGTTTTGATAAAAAGAATTAATCATGGAATGTTACATGTTCAATATGTCCGAATCGTCAAATAAATAAATCCAGTAATAAGCATGCGTGGTCAAATAAACGTTGTGTTTGATGGACAGCTCGCGGCTTCATCTAGTTAAATTTCAATTAGTCGAGTTATGCATAAACTAAACATATTATATATCGTTATGTACCGGATCCGACCCAACGCGTTAATCACCTTTCTTCAACTTCTCCAGTGTCCACATCTAAGGTTAGCGCCGTACTTGGGCGAACCGCCACTTTGCCTTGCGACATTGAGCCGTCCACGCGAGAGGATCGCGTTTACATGGTCCTTTGGTTCCGCGATTATGCGGTGAAACCTATTTACAGGTAAGCAAATCCTGTCGCCGAGAAAAACTTAAAGATCTAAGAAAATCCTCGGAAAACGCATTAAAGAGGTACGATATAGATATTTCAAAATAAAGAAATGCCGATTATTTTAGATTTCATTTAGTAATGCAACATATCTTTTTTTAATAACGGTTTATCATTCAGGTTAAAAGTTATTTAAATAAGAAGTAATACTTTTTTAAGTCTGTGCTCTAATAAAAATGTATGGAAATGTATTATATATAAGATAATGACAAAACCTTAATTTTTTTTATATTAGTATTTTAAGTAAAATACAAATCAAAATGATTATGTAAAGTTACATACGCGATGCAGAAATTAGTTGTCCAATAAATAAACAAAATATTTATTTGTTCTGAATCTCTGTTTAACTAATCAGAAAATCGCTATAAAATTTTTGCGCAAGTTATTTTAAATATTTAAAATATTTAGATTTTTGAATTTGTATAAAAATATTTAGATTTTTGTTATTTTTGAAATTTTAATTTATAATAATAAAAATAATAACAAATAAAATAAACACCAAAAATATAAATTGCTCAATAAAGATAGAGTTCAATAAAGTTATAAATACAACTTTTCTTTATATACAGTTTGTTTAAAAGTACAAATATTAATATATGTGCTATGTCAATCGAACCTTCTTAAAAAAAAGAAATAAGATTCAGGGTTACGCGTGAATTATTTACAAAATGAAATATGTTTCGATGTGCACAGTTTCGATGTGCGGGGACGGGCTTTTAACAAGGCCCTGAACTGGTCGGACAGCACTGCTGTAGGGCCCAGGGCCTACTTCATCACCGTGACGAAGCCGGCCGCGCTCTCTTTGGAGGCGGTCCAGTTGGATGACGAAGGGATCTACAGATGCCGGGTAGACTTCAAGAACTCGCCGACCAAGAACTTCCAAGTGAATCTCACAGTGATCGGTGAGGAAACTCATTACCGTAATGACCGCGTAACAACTCCAGTATGATTAACTGCGTCTCGGTATATCGCGTAAAACAAAGATCATACTGAGGGAAGGGTGCTAACAGAAGAAGAAGGAGAGCGAGAATTAGCTGCAGTTAACGTCGACCGATATGCAAGATCTTTTTTCATCTCGACGCGAAGTTAAACTTACCGGAACAATCTCCGTCTCGCGCGATTTTGCTAATTGAGGGGCCCGCGTTGCGACGATCTAACCCACTTTTCTTCGAACTTCGCGGGGGCAAAGAAGGGAGACGAATTAATCGAAATTTCATTTTTGCAAGTTTAAAATTAACTTTTGCGAGCTCTCCTTAAAAAGTCGGAATAGACCGTCCAGGCTATTATCCGTCAATTATGGAAAGCGAACCACCCTGTTCGTGGAAATTGTTCGCAGTGCCACCGCACCAGCTACTCATTTACGACAGCTCCGGGGTGCAGGTGGAAAACGTCGCTGGACCGTTTCAGGTTGGCATGGAGTTCGGTCTGTCCTGCGAAGTGAGAGGAGGTGAGCACACCGTATACCGATTCGTCTCTTTGTGATTTGTCCTTAGGTAAATTTACGTGCAAACA
This sequence comes from Atta cephalotes, assembly GCF_000143395.1. Lineage (NCBI taxonomy): Eukaryota > Metazoa > Arthropoda > Insecta > Hymenoptera > Formicidae > Atta > Atta cephalotes. Next base: position 27,157 of record NW_012130132.1, read on the forward strand.
CAAGAGTCGGTGATTCTATCTGTGTCTTGAACTTCCGCTCGCGGTTATTTACATTACGTTCTCGGTTTCCATTCATGCATATTTGACATTCTACTATGAAAACCGTAAATCAACGCGTTATCGTGCATTTAATTGTAATTTGGGGCACGCAGTCCGCATGCATCGAAATTTCTTTATAATCTCTCCTCACACAATTAACATAATTAAATGACAGAGACGGGAGATACGAAATACGGTATTTCGAGGTAAAGCAAATTTCTCGTCGCATAGTTTAAAAGCTGCGATGAATTTACCATTATGCATGTGTGTGTGTGC
>NW_012130132.1:29088-30308 GCF_000143395.1 Atta cephalotes
ACTCTTCTCTCTCTCTCTCTCTCTCTCTCTCTCTCTCTCTCTCTCTCTTTCTCTCAAGATCGCGTGAATAAATAAAAAGAGAGGAGGTACTACTGCGGGTTAGCGTTAGCAATTAAATACGAGTCCGGTCTCTAAGTGGCCGGGTATTACGCGGGCGCGCCCGATCGGAGACACCCAGTATTAAGGGTAATTATGGTCCCGGTGATTTGTCTGCTGTCACGCGAGACTGATCGACGACGAGACGAGGGGTAGGGAGAGTTAATTAGCCGCGTATAATTTCCGTGCTTTCCGCGCGCGATTATCCCACACGAAGGGAAACCTACGCCGGTGGTGAGCTGGCTGGTGAACGGTAAGGAGGTGGACGGCAGACTCGAGGAGTTCGGCCAGAACATCGTCGTCAGCAAATTGACGGTGCCGCAGCTGCGGCGAGAACACCGCAACACCACGTACAAATGCCAGGCGGCCAACACGCATCTCATACCGCCGCTGGAGAAGACGGTGATCCTCGACGTTTATCGTGAGTACTTTTCATCCAGAAGAAAATTTCCGTAGAGAAACTTTTCTCTCTTCGTCGGCGCGATACAATCAATTTTCTCCCGTCCGACAAGTGCACGTAACGTAAATATTTGTAGGAATTTGCATACATTTATGTTTTTACGGAAAATTGATGTACACATACTGACACTGTTCTTCATTTAAATTTCACATGCGATAATTTTTTCGTATAAAAGCAAATGAGTTTTAAAGCTACCAAATGACGAAAAGTTACAAAAGGCTGAGTGTCATCCAAAGGTTAACATGTTGGTGTCGTCTCGTTTTGACGCGCGCAAAAGCGCAGTTGGCCGCATTTAGGAAGTTGCACGTGTCGTCGGAGATCTCAATTAAACGGGGTAACGAGCGCATTTGACAAAAATATGACATTTATTTACCACAATATATTGGTTACACAACCTCTAATTACGCTTTTGCAAAGTTAATCAAAATGCCCCGCGGCATTCAACATGTTAATAATTCATATTAGTAAAATTTCGACCGCGGAAAGTAATCCTTTCTCATTTCTGTTGTCGGTCCGATAAATTATTGGCAGGTTTGTAGGAGCGCACTGACCCTGGCACATGGATAACCATCATGACACACACACACACACACACACACACACACACACACACACACACACACACACACACACACACACACACACACACACACACACACACACA
>NW_012130132.1:31759-40701 GCF_000143395.1 Atta cephalotes
ACACACACACACACACACACACACACACACACACACACACACACACACACACACACACACACACACACACACACACACACACACACATCGCGAAAATAAATTTAGCTTTCTTTAATTATTCAACTTGAACAAATCTCGAATGAGCGGAATAATCCGTTCATATTTGTAAATCCTTTTAACTGACTATTTTTATCAAAAGCGATGTTTGTAAGCTTCTCTGAAACCGATATCGATCAGATTAATATTAAGCACACATTATATGTACTCGTTTTAATTAAAAAATCATCGACCTGCGATTTACTAGATTGTTAAAAAGGTTTTAAATATCCTTTAGAGTTTTAACACACAAAAAACGGTTTTTACATTCAAATGTAGAAACAATGACGATTATTTCTCAAAATAAAGACCATCATGTTCAATAACTATTCGCTACCAGCTGCCGGATTTGGTTTCGGTACCATTCTGGTTCCTTTAGAGCTCCAGCGAAGAAGCTGCGTCACGACAAGCTGACTCAACTTGTTCAACAGTTTCGAATCGTCATCCTTGCAAGAAATGTTTGAGCGAAACAGGCCATAGTCAAACGGTGCAAGATTAGCAACTTACAGCAGGTGTAGTATCTCGAATGCCATCTAGACGAATGACATTGAAATTAAATCCAGCAACTAACAAACTGATGATTATTGAATATGATGGTTTCTATTTTGAAGAATAATTGTTGTTGTTTTTATACGCAAAATTTGTTTGCGTATATGTAAAAATTGTTTTTATATGTAAAAAAAATCGCTCCCAAAAAGCGATTCAGAACTTTTTTTACAATATAGTAAATTCTGCTGTACTACACGAAGCTTTTTTTTCGCTGAATTGCTAGCTAAATTTGCGTGCTTACTAGCTTACTGCCGTCTTGGCAGCGGTGCTGGCAGTGCTGCTGACTATGCTGTTAGCTTAGCTTCAGTACGAGTTTTCATGTTGGCTGAGCAGTTGGAATTTGACAGAAAGTATTTGACGAAAGTCCGAATAAGTAGACCATGAAGCAGATCGTTGCTACTGTGCTAATACTTACATCATCATAAAAGTACAATTGTTTTTAATTTATTATCACAAAGAGAATATTTTGATCATATAACTAAGACTGCGTCTTGATTGACTCTCGCAATAAATCACAAGGTCGTGCAAGAAAAATATCATTTAATCTATCATGAAAATTCTGTAAACTAACAAACAGTCAGCAGGCTATACAATTTTCATAACAGCCAGCTTGATCGCTAGTAAAGTAGCACATTGTTACATATCATATCAAAGGAACAATAGTGACCCAATTTCTTAAATTAAATAACATTTTATTATTTTTAATTTCCATGTGTATCAAAATGTAAATCAATACATTTCTATGATTAGTTTCAAAGTAAACAACGTTTATATTAACGTATATGCATGTAGTAAATAATGAATTATGTTTCAGTCAAATTTAATACACTTTATTGAGTTAAATTGTTTAATTCCACTGTTTTAGTTAAATTAACGATTGAATAAGAGCAATAGCGACCTATAGAAATGAAAAAGTTAAAAATAATTCAAATTGAATGTAATTTAATATTATAACAGCTCTTGCAAGGAAAAAACAATTTTGCTGAAGTAACTAAAAATTCAGCAAGATATAGAGCTGAAAATAATTTTGTTAAATTATGTACAAAATATTATGTTGGTCGTTCAAACTAGTTGTTAGAATGTCAAAATTATTTTAATGATCCAAATTTATTTTCAAACCTGTATCTACCTAAATTTTCAGATAATCTAATAAAATCGTTCTTTCCATATTCAAACAATCCAGCAGAAAGAAAGGCATCGTGTGCTGTAGGCTTAACGCGAGACACACAATGAATTTAAAAAGCGGTGAGCGTCACAGAAACTTGACAGGACATTAGGAGAGGATTTGCATTCTAAGCATTAATTATAAATCCTTCCGACCTTAGTGATTTCTTGACATCCCGGATCGAACTTGAAACTTTTAAAGAGAGATGTAAAAAAACGATTAGTAGTATTACTCGTGGTAGGGCGCAATAAATGCGATTTACTGGTTGGTTCTAGTAAAACCACTTACTGTGAAGATACTGTCGAAGCTAACGGTCATGGAGACGGAAAAGGACTACTCCATCACCTGCGAAACGACAGGCTCGCATCCCCGCGCTCGCATCACCTGGATCGAGGGAAACGAGACGTTCCGGAACAGCAAGGTCGATAACGAAGTATTTTGAAACGTCGACGTCGCACATGTCGATATTTTTTGACATGTTCCCCTCCACCTGAATTATCGCGAGTTTCCTGCAATTTTCGAACATATGTGCCAGCAGGTGAAGGAAAGTGGCAACGCGTCGGTGGTGCTGAGTACCCTGATGTTCTCACCCATCCCCGACGATCACGGCAAGATCCTCAAGTGCCGCGGCGAGAATCCAGCCCTAGCGGACGCGTACTTGGAGGACTTCTTCAAGTTGAATGTCGTCTGTAAGTGGCGGGCGCCGTTTCTTCGGCGCCTCTTTTAACCACGCGACAAATCGGATTTCGATTACCGTGGAATCAATTTGTCGAGTGACATCTTTATATTTGTAAAAAAATTGTTGCATTTATAAATACGAATACGTTATATTTTAATACTGTATATTTTTTAATTTTGTATATTTTTATATTTTATATCATATTTTATAAGCCGTTTATCTTTATAGCATCATTTTTTTTTTTAATACTGCGATACATGAATTGTTTATCTGTAAAGAGTGCATCTGGTGATAGATTGGAAGTTAAACCGCGGGATGTCCCATAAAAATATCTCGATTAATTATATATTTTTTTATTTTATAATTCTTTTTAGTAGCAATTTTTCTAGTTCTGTGATGCATGAATTGTTTATCTGTAAAAAATGCATCTCGCTATTGTAGATCGGAATTATTTAAGCCACAGAATGTGAAAATATCTCAATGAATTAACATTTATTGACTGCAGTGATATTTGCTCATTAATTAACAGTTGATAATTCAGATTTTGGAGATTTAAAATCGAATATAATGTAAATGGAACTCAACAAGTTTCACTGTGTTTCGTAATCTAAAATGTATGAAAATGGAAATCTGTTAAATCTGTTAAATCCATTGTACACGAAGAGTCGCATGTCTTATTAATATCGTCTCTCTCTCTCTCTCTCTCTCTCTCTCTCTCTCTCATGTATTCCGACGGCTTCAATATTCCACGTCCATTTTCTCTGAATCCGTCGAAATATTTCATCGTGGTCACGCACATGAAACATTAAAAAACCAAAAAATTCTCTCTCTCTTTCTCTCTTTTTCTGCAGTCCCGCCTAAAGTTCAGCTGCATCTGGGCAGCACTCTGAACGCGGAGAACATAAAGGAAGGCGACGATGTGTACTTCGAATGCAAAGTCCGCGCCAATCCGGAGCACCACAAAATTACTTGGCGCCACAATGTAAGTCCCACCATCAGCAACGAACCCACTTTAATCCCGGTGTGTTTACCTTTGCGAGGCACTGGCGTCTCACTTTTAAAATTTCGATTGCTTCGCCTCTCCACTAAACAGTTCCCGAGTTTCGGAAAAAAAGGCGATTAAGCGCGAGAAGCACACACAGGGGTCTGAAAAATACCGGGATTCCCGAACTTTACATTTCTATTCGCGAAAATCGATAATGATCTTTTTTTTCGATAAGGATCGATTCGAGTCACAATACCTTACGATGGAACTTTTAAAGCGTTATCTGAAACTTCCGAGAAAATGCCAGTTTGACGAAAGAAAAAAATAACTTTTGCTTTATGAGAGAAGTAGACTCGGAAATTTTCGTCTCTTCATCTCCGCATATGCATTCACTTCTCCGAGAGCGACGAATATCTGTCGCCTCGCGTTTATCGCACGGATATTCGTGACACGACTATTCATAAACGGAAATAAATTTCGCATTTTCTTGAAAAATTTCCACCTTTGCCTTCAACGTCGCCTTCGTCTTCATAAAACGGAAAATTTGAAAAAAGTGTATACGAAAGCTCCGAATATACATACACCAAACCGAGAATAAGAAGATCCATTAAAAGGGAATCCGAACGGCGAAAACGAATTTGCGCGAAAAGCTTTACATGAAATCTATTTGTCATCTGCGTTTCTTATTATCGAAAAAATATGGCAGAAAAAGCTATCGTACTGAAATCTCAACCCCCGTGTTAAACGCGTTAATCCATCAATGACAGGGCGGCGTGCTGACGCAAAACTATTCGGCCGGTATCATCATGAGCACCCAAAGCTTGGTGCTGCAGGGCATAGGACGCGACAACGCGGGAAATTACACGTGTCTCGCCAGCAACGACCGTGGGGAGACGACGAGTCCAATTGTGAACCTGAGAGTGCAGTGTAAGTAGATACGACAAGTACGAATCGATAACAAGGATTTCAGAAAGCGAATGTGTAATCTCGGTGAGTATATACGCCGCTGATTCGAGGATGAATTGAATTTCAAGTTGAAATCTTCGAATCGTCCGCGAATAAAAGCAAAATTGGAAATGTTATTTCATAAAAGTAATAGTAACACGTTATTATCATTACTTTTTGTAAAAAGTAACTCGGTACCGTTACTCGGTCCTAATTTTAAAAAGTAATGTGTTACTGTTACTTCAAAAATAATGATTCGTTACTTTTTTCCATAACTTTTTTGTAATGTTAAAGTAAAACGTTAGCTTAAAAAATTACACTTTAATAATCAATATTAATTGCGTAAATCAATATTAAAACTTAAATTCTAATATTAAATAAAGAATTTTTTAGGATTGTAAATGTGAATATACAACAAAATGTGGTCTATTGTGTATTAAAATTTTAAGCTATTCTTATAACAAGCTTTTCTTTATATTAAACTTATATGTAATAAGAAATAAAAACTGATCGAATTAATGTAACAACATAATGTAGACAGCGCTTTAAGATTTATTAAAAATTTTTGTTTTTAAACATCAAAAATCGTTATTAAAAATGCAATTGCCAATATTGAAAATTAAAAAATTGTTAAATAGATCACGTTACATATACATATATTTTACAGATTTTTAGTATTGGCAGAAACTATTGGAATGTAGCCTAAAATATAAAGTATAAAACATTTTTCGATATTTAAATTTTATTATAAAATATTTCTAGATAATTATAAAAATAATGAATTCTATTGAATAGTTATAAAGATAAAAAAGATTTGAAATAACGATAAAAATACGGCTAAATTTATTATTGTTCCTGTAAAAATGTAATGACATCACTGTTATTATTACAAATAAAAAAGTAACGATGATTATCGAAAAAAATTAAATTAATTATCGAAAATAGTAATGGCATTATAAAGTAATACGTTACTTTCCAACCCTGAATGAAAGTATTTGCGCCATAATTTATGACGCTTAATATATTTCTCGCAAATAAATTTAGATCTTTGCACATTCGTTGTTTATGATATAAATAATTATGTAAATATAATTATTAATATGAATATATGTATTTATTTATTTATATCATAAATTATAACAGTACAGTTACATAAGAATAAATTATTCACATGTTTAATTATTAAAAAGATATTATTATATGGGAGAATTAACCTCCGACCTTTTCAGAGCTAAAAGTTAAATTTAACTATGTTGTTTCTACTTCCTCCAGTAAACTCCAAAATACGCGTTACACAATATGCCAACCGCGCGTAATTGTGTTCGGGAGCGAAATATCTCGGACGTCAGATATGAGGGATTACATTTTAGAAGCCAATTTATTTTCAACCGTCTCGTCTAAGCCCTACGGCGAACAATATAATTCTCCCGATTAAAGGCGAATAAAACGGCTCTTAAACTCGGCATAATCCCGCTGTCGAAGTTCCGCCGATCAATAACGGAGACGAAAAAAAAAAAAAAGAGAAATTCTACGTTTTTATCTTGTTCAACTGAAGAACGCGTGTGTGTTGTGTTTTCCATTCTTTTTCTTCTACGTACTCTCCAGTCGCGCCAGTTTGCAAGATGAAGGAGGTGACGATAATCGGGGCTTCCCTGGAGGAGTCCGTGAAGGTTCGCTGCGAGGTCGACGCCGACCCGAACGAGGTGGACTTTGTCTGGGAGTTCAACAATAGTGGCGAGAACTTCGAAGTCGCGCCGGCCAAGTTTGACGGCAACAACGGCACCATGAGCGAGCTCGTCTACACCCCCGAATCCGAGAGGGATTATGGTGCCCTGACCTGTTGGGGTAGGAACGCGATAGGGAAGCAGGAGGCGCCCTGCATCTATCAAGTCATTCCGGCAGGTGATGTCCTAAACGCTTATCATTATGAAAAAAAGAAGTGAACAAAAAGAAAAAGTGAAAAAGAGAAAGATAGAAATCGATGGGAATTTATTCCACTGCACTTCTGCTTTTTTCATTGCGAATCATAATCTGGAAGAAATCCTGTCGCTTCTGCTCTTTCAAAGGCAAACAAATGCGTCCGAGATTCTGAAAATATTTAAATATCGTATGTACTACTACATCTCGTGTCGAAAACACATAATATTTAGATGTCCATATTTAGAACTCAACGCAACTATTTATACTTTCCTTTTTTCTACCCGACTCGTAGCCAGCTTATCGCGCCGTACGTCATAAACTCAAAAATATTTGTTTTATCGTTTATTTCTGCAAGACGAGCTGTGTACGTTCCATCATAGTTTACTTAAACCGTACCCCTTTTGTATCTGAGAAAGAAAATCAGATGTTGAAGAAAAATGAGAAACATTCGCCTTTAATTATATTTTTCTTTTCTGACATGTTCTATGTGCAACTTCGTATAATATTTTTCTAACTTTCTCAGTAGTCGAATCAAAATATAAATTCGTCGAATCTCTAACAAAGAAATGTGCTACGTTGTAAAAATAATATCAAAAAATTAACATTACTAATCGAAAAATTACATTTGAAATAGGTATTCTAGCTGATCAAATCTTGGGATCCTATCCGATTTGGATTCTGTATCCGACTTCTTGGACCGAAACAATGTTTGATCATTTTAATTTAGACATAAAATATAAAGAGAACAATGCATTTTTTGAAAAAAAAAAGTTTCAAATAAAAGTTGTAAGATTCGAAGAGAGTCATTAGATGAGTTTCTTAGATTTTGGATTCAGGGCCTTATTGGGCCCAAGTTGGTCAATGAGTCCTGAACTCAAAATTTCAGTAGCTCATTTAATGATTTCTCTAACAACTTACAACTTTGGCCTCTTTAAACCCAACAACTTTTATTTAAAACATTTTTTTTTAATGTAATTTTTTTCTCGATATTTTGTGTTTAATAATTGTAAATTAAAGTGGCCAAACTTCCGGCTTAAGTTGGATACAGAATTCCAATGTTTGATGACCATCTAGAATACTTATTTCAAACGCGATCTTTCAGTTGGTAACATTAGTTTTTTTTTTATGACTTTTGTGATGTAGTTCTCTTGTAAATAAAGGTATCCCTTTTGATTAAAATTCTAAAAACTCAATGCGAAAAATGTGTCTGAGCAGTTAAACCGAATCCTCTGAACAATTGCACCATCAAAGCATCGCTCAATCAAAGTTCGGAGATCCTGGAGGTCGAATGCGTGCCGGGATATGATGGCGGACTCCATCAGGAATTTCGACTAGAAGCTTATGAGGTGCTGACCGGTAATCTCCGGGTGAACGCGTCCAGCGTGTCGGCCGATGTGCCAATCTTCCGAATCGCCGTGGCTGATCTTCTACCAGCCACTCACTTCTACCTGGTGACCTACGCCGTGAATGCCAAAGGCCGTAGCGAAGTTTCGCTGTTAGAAGATATAATGCTGCGCGACTCGGAAAAGCATACAGGTAATTAAGTTATAAAAAGGAAGTTATTCTGCAAAAGTGTCAAAATTGAATTTTCAACGCATGATAAATGTTTCTCTCTTTACTTTTATATTTTATCTGGATATATCCGTGTATAAAATAAATAGTATAATAAAAGAAACTTTATCTCCGTTTTTTATAACAACAATAATAGATAGAAATGAAATGCTATAAGAACATTTCTATACGGATATGTTATATTAAATAGAAGTTTTTTTTTGAAGAACATTTCGAAGGTTTTTTTGAAACTGATTTGATTTGGGATTCAGATTTAGAATGTATATTTCAGGTTTACCCTCAAGAATGAATTAATTTAGATGAAATTGATAATATCCTGCCAAAAATTGTCTTATATAAAAGGGATTGACAGAGATTCATGATAAATAATCATTTAATTTAATACTTAAAATTGAAACGAATAATGAAATTCATTGATTATTTCGATTTCCATTTCTGACATATTGACATCGTTAGTTATTTTGACAGAATCATAAAAGAATAAAAATTACATCTAATAATAATCTGTAATAATAAAACTAATAATAAAATGAAATACTAATTCAGATTTATTTAAAATTTCGTAAACTTATAAATCTGATAACTAAAAATAATCCGTAATATTTATAATTTATGTGATTTATTATTTGTCTTACAGGAAGAATCTATAAATATACTTTCTATTTATAATAAATCACGTTTATTGCATCTTTTATTAGAAATTTGCAATATGTATGATTTACCGTAAACAAAACTACTGCTATATATATTTTCATTCCACGAATGAAAAATAATTTATTTCTAACTGAAATATCTTACACGTATTATAATAAAAGAATAGTTATATCAATTGGAGACTAGCAAATTTAACACGTTCGTCATCATGCGCGTTACATGATTAACACAACTAATTACAATTTTTCTAATTACACAGCACGATATAAAATATATTTTTTAATAATATTAATTTCGTGCTGGTTTTAATTACAATTGATTTTGTGTACATATATATATATATATATATATATATATATATATATATATAGTACGTA
>NW_012130132.1:40721-121739 GCF_000143395.1 Atta cephalotes
ATATATATATATATANATATATATATTATTATTATTATTATTATTATAGTTTAGTTTAGTTATTATTAGTTATTAGTATATATATATATATATATATATATATATATATATATATATATATATATATATATAACTACTACGGGACGATTTTTTTATCACGTGTGACAACCGCTCATAGATTTCCATCGCAGGACGAAATTCACGTTCTAGATACCGGGGTCAGTATGCTGCCGTTGATTCTGCTGTTGGTCGGCTGCCTGCTGGCCTTCGGTGCGACCGTGATCTCCGTGATGCTGATGATGTATCGACGACGCGGCACCACGTCACCCGTACACATCGAGCCCTATATGAAGCAGCCGATAATCACACCGCCGGACTCGAGGAACAATTCGATGCTGGACGTGACCCACGGCGACCACACGTACTTCGTCGAGTATACGTTGAAGCAGGTCACCGATTATGCGCTCAATAATCAACCGGATATCATACAGTCACCGCAAGGTATCGCCAAGCAAAAGATATTATTTCCACTTGCGATCTGATCTGGTCCGATCGATCTAGTGTTGCTGAATTTAGTACAATTATAAATTATTAGTACAAAATAGTACTAGATTGAGTATATTCTTAATTATATTAACACTCTCGTATGTACATTGCAGAAAAGACAGTAAGCAAAAGAGAGATAAATAAAAATTTTTGGTAGCTTTTGACTCTGATCTGATACATTTTTGCTATTTAATTGTACAATTTCTTTTTAGATTCCGGCAATACTGAATTGATCTAATATTTAAGCTATCTAATATTTGATCTAATATTTCAGATTAGGCAAAAAAAGTCGCGTGAAGAATAAATCGTTTTAAGGATTCATGGAATAATAGAGACTCAAATGAACAATAACGAAGAGTTTTGATTTCTATCGAACTGTCATTTTCTGCAAGTTGATCAAGTTACGTGCTGTTTTGAACTGGCAAATCAATTCCTATCAAATATCGAGCTTTTATTTGAATAACAGTAACAAGAGATATTTTTTTTCAGAAAGTATTTATTAAAAATAAAATTGATAATTTAAAGAGCACTCTTGCCCGTAACTAAATGTACATTTAACAAAAATCCTTCTTTTTTAACGTCATCTGTCTGACCTTTACCTTCAGTATTTTATTTAAATTGTTCGAGAGCTGTTAATGTAAAGTGGAATAATGTAAATGTTTCAGACCAAGAGAAGATCAAACGCGAGCCGCAGCTGTTTTTGCCAGTGAGACCAGACACGTTATTCGCGCCCTATGACATTCACAAACAGGGACTGCAAACGAACAGATGCAGCGTAAGTTATATCAGAAATTATAAAGTGATCTTTTTGAAGAAAGGAAATGGTTGAAACAATGTAAATGATGCACCGTTGCATTGCAATCTGTAAATTAATCCGGTATCAATTTGTGATTCTGTTGTGCCATATCCGAGAAAAAGGTTTGCTTCAATTCTTGCATTCTGATGGATAATTGCGAAGAACGAATGTTACGTGTCTTAATCCTCAACGAATCGTCCCGTATAATGATTTCTAATTATTTCAATAGGTGGATTAACGTGAGATGTGCCTTTGATTCTTTTCTCCTTCGATTCTTTATAGTGATAGGAAGTTTCAATAGCGCGCGAGATTTCGAACTCCGATTTGGAAGATTAGAAATTTAATCTGCCGTAGATTGAATTTCTATCGATCGTTTATAAATTAAGCCGGCTATCTAACCAATCTCAGTTTAGCTGTCGCGCGCGACCGGTATATAACCGTTATGTCTATGAATAATATCGATTCCTTCCGTGCGGTGTGGATATCCGAGAAAGCCGCTACTATTTTCGATTCCCAATTCTATTTCTCCGCGCGCGACGCTGAGTATTAATTAGATTTAGACCCGATATCTCCTCTTGACTTGGCAGCTGAACCCGTTCTCCGCAAAGTCCTGGGAGCCCATCAGTTTCAAAGCCGATCGCAACCTGATGAAGGAGATCATCATCGCCAATTCCATACCGGGACCGGAGAGCTGCGTGTAAACTTGATCGAGGAAGTGAATTGGGAAACGTAAACATACACGCACACATACTTATACTCTACGCGATACACGCACACACACAAGCACATACACAAACAGCATATCATCAGGGCGATCGATTTCGTAAGCCTTGAAAACTGTATCGCGTATCGTCGCTCGATGCCATGACAGATATACGCGCGGATATCAAAGACAAAGTCAACGAATCTCGTGTCTCGCTTGTTAACGCGCGCCAGTGTGACATATCACGATGACGATATCGTAGCAGACATATCAGCATATCGTAGCATATCGTGGCGCGCCACGATCTCTCCTGAGATCATCAAGAATCTTTAGGATCATCCTCCCGCCGATCCAGCACGAGACCGGGGCGAGGAATCGCGGAGTCGTCGTGAGACGATTTAGTCGCATAATTTAACCAAACGCTACACGTGGTGTACTATTCCAAGTTTAATATATTTTGTGTCAAGTCTTAAACTGTCTCGTTATTTCTTAATGTCGTTATTACGACTGATATACCTCCTAGCTTTTTTCTCTGATTTCTCTTTTTATTTCTCGTTGAACGTTTTTAAACGTCCGAAAGAAATTTTTTCTAATTCTGTATGCGTATTATTTACGTATTTTTTAGACTATTTTAGCCTGACATCTCATTCATCTTCTTTATTTTATTAATGATGTGTATATTTTTAATAAATAAATGATATATTATCAATTAAAAAAATTATCCCATTTTCAATCCAAGTGGCTCTTGGTGGAATTGCTATGACGTCCATCCCAAAGAAATCGGGAGTTCTAAATTCAAATCAAATCCTGACTAAGATAATATATTTCGTGATAATTTGATAAGTTCTTGATGGGATTTTTTATAATTAATATTATTATTAAATTGACGATTAATCTAATTTAAGATATTAATATTTCAGCTTCAGTTTGCAATTGCGATTTCAAATTTTTAGTAAACTAAATCATAAAGCACTCTAAAATTTGCTGCGATGGGAAATAAGATTATTCCTCTTAATTGATTTACCTTCATCGATCTAATTTTTATTTATAATAGATGTATTATTTAATTATTACATATATTTTCTAGTATACGCTTTAAATATATTTCGTACATTTTACTCTTGTTTAAATTACATAACTTCTTATTATAATAACCGGAAAATAAAATTAGAAACTAGAAAATAGAATCTCTGAATTAATAATATTATAACATTTTATACTATAATGCTATGATATCAAATTCTATTTTTTTCCTAATTATCACAGATTAGGCGATCTCTTTTCAAAAGAAATATAAAAACCTTCAGTATAAGATATTGTTTCTTAAAATATGAATTTATTTCTAATATATCATGTAAAAGGATAAAAATTTTCATAATAATATAATAATTTTATAATAATATAATAATAATATATAATAATATATTATAGTTCAGCTAATTTATCATCTTTTCTCTAAGAAAAGGAAGGGCCGTGAGGATATAAAATATATAAATTAAAAATATTATTTCCAATTTAAAATGATGTTTATTTAAAAAAGACATATTTCTATATTCAGAATTTTATATAAATAAAGCATTTTATATATATATATATATATATATATATATATGTATAAGTACATATAAAATATATTCATAATAGTATTTTACTTTATCTCTTAAAATGATAAAAATCTGAATTCACTAAAAATACTTCGACGGATAGATGTACGAGAATGAGGTAAACACTCTCTGCGCAATTTCACAAAAGAAAAAGAACGCGTCTACAAATTGATTCTTAGAAAAATAGATTCTTCATTAAAGCTAGCTGGCAATCAACCATCTCTTCTCACAGACGATGAAGTGAAATAGATTGAATCTCGGTTAACTTTAATCATCGTTTACGAGGTGTCGTTTACGAGATGTCGATGGATGGCACGAGCATCAAAACAATGTGCGTTTAGCGTGCGTATATTTAAGAGACGACCGGAAACAGGTGCGTCCGCTTCCGCAGGCCGTCGCGCCCAGGAAAACACCGTACACCAAAGCGGTCCAGACTATCACGCCGACCGCAGCGGCCGCCAGTATCAGATGCGCTCGATGACGAACGCGATCCAGGATCCACAGCATCCACTTGCGGTCCACCGCTCTCCCAGGAGACGCCGTGCGACGCAAGGATGCGGTCGCTGCGTTCTAGACATGCGCGGTTATCAGAGAATATCCAAGGAACATAAGCCAAGCTATTAATTTCATCCAAAAGGTGAAAATAATAACTCTTGTAACGGGTTATCCTTTGGAGACAAACAATTCGATTACATCGGAAAGCTTTTAAGTAAATTACAATCGCACGTTCGACTCGCATCTCTTCACAGAGAGAAATGATTTTTGCTGAAGTCTAAAAGTTTAGTTTAACACAAATATGAAAATAATTTTATTAAACTATCAGAATAATTAATATGCAAGACATTCTAGGTGGAACATCAAAACTTTTTACTATATTGTTCATCATGCTTAAATTTTCCACATAAATATTTTGATGGTCCACCAAAATTATTTCCAGATTTGCAATATCTAGTTAAAATACAATAAACAAAGTATTTAAAACAGGTTAATGAGAATCAGCACAAATATATGAGCGCAAAATTTATTAAGATTGAAGATAATTACTCAGACGATTATAATAATGTCTCCTTTATTATATTTGAACGTTTCAATTCTCTTTTCTGAGTTCTTCTCAGCAATATTAAAATAGACGAAGTCGCCCATTCACTGGGAGCAAGTCACTCACAGATTGACAAAACTAAAGTGATGTTAAATTGAGATTTATCTCAATGGAAAAGAGCGACAACAAGAACTTCGGAACCGTATTAATTAACAAAAAAAAATATATTACAAACGTCAAGATATATTGATCGCAACAATGTTTGTATTCCGTTCGTACAGCATAACGTATTAATTAAAATTGAACGTTAATTGTATCTAATTAAATTTTTATATTTCAGCAAAATTATTCTTTTCGGTCGATGCATAGAGGGTGAAAAGATATTTTTTATTTTATTAATTCTGACTAACTTTACTTTATTGATAACCGATTAGTCGAGAAACTGAATGATCAAAGATAGCAAAATCTGCTTTTTTTTCAACCCTTACTGCGCTCGTCTCTCCGACAATTCGTTTTGCAACTGCAGCAGCTTTCTGCGCTTCGTACACATTGCCGTGCGATTCGTTGAACGCCTGCTCTACTTTGCTCTCCACCTCGTGCAGATCATCGTGTGGCTCGTGTACTTCACTGTACACTTCGTGGACTTCATTGTTGAGCGCTTCATGCATTTCAGTGGGCATTTCATTATGCACCTTCTCGCGCGCCTCGTCGCTCGCAGTCAGTAAACGTTCGTCCTACGACAAACAGATTTTCCCTGTACACTGAGAAAAAAATTTACTGAATTTTTTAATATTTCTTTGAATAGTCATAGCGGAATATTTACTAAATGTAAACACGTATTAGATACAAGAAGCATTAATATCATTTTTTCATTTATCTAAATATTTACTTACCGTAAGTAAATATTCCGCAGGACTATTTAAAGAAATATTTATTAAAATTTAGTAATTTTTTTTTCTCAGTATCTAAAACTACTACTAACTGCTGATTGCTAGAAGACAAGACTTTTTTTTAGCTTCCCGTATAGATGCGAGATTTCACGGGAACTGTCCCTTAGCAATTTTGATCTTTGGATATGTAAGACATTAAAATTGTACAATATGAATTTTAAACCATGTATTAAACAATGATTTTTACAGATATTTTCGCTAAAAGATATAGTCGCTAAAAATAAATTCGTAAATTCCGAAACATAATAAGTGTTGTAAATTTTAAATCTTAAGAAATTGATTAGGCACAATTGAACGTGAGAAAAATACTCGACCATGATTGGTTAATTTCTTAAAGTTTAAAGTACTGCACTTATTGTATTTCGAGATTAATGTCCATTTCTACCATTGTAGACCATTGTAGATTAACTGTAATCTCAATTTAATTTACTCTTTTTCTAATTCTTGAAATTAGAAAAAGATATAAAGTAAATTAAACTGAAATGAGATTGAAGTTAATTTATATTGGAAAAAGGAACATAAATGAAATTGTCCCATCATGTTACGTTTTTGAGATATTTTAGCTCAAACATGTCATTTTCAGCATATTAAGTTCATTTTTCCCAAACACGTAACCTCATATAGCAATTTCATAGCAATTTTTACGGATTCATTTTCAGTGACAAAAAAAATCTGTATAAGAATCACTTGGTCCAGTTCGTAGTCTAGAAAAAATTTAAATTTGTCAGACAGTAATATTAAATTCATCTTTTCTTTTTACGCTTATTTTCAATGATCAAAACATTTTCTTGTGGATGATGATAAATGAAAAAACTTAACATTTTCGAAAAATGTGAATACCATTGTTATAAAGAATATAAAATATCATAAAACTTTTGTATAAAACATTCTTTCATATACCTCATGTTTTAAAGATATTCGCTGAAAATGAAAAAATCCGTTATTCTCGAGAAGTTGTTTCACCCTCTAAACCTTTAGATGCGCACATAAAAAAAATATGGGTCTAATATTTTTTTGTTTTATACTTTACAACAAATCCGAAGTTCATCAAAATCAGATAGTTCCGATAGTTCCCTTGTTAGTGAAATTAATGTTTCTAGATGAAACGGAAATGTGAAGTAAATTTGTGCAGTAAATTAAAACTCCGAGATACAATCGTCAGTGGAAAAAGAGCAAAAAAGGATAACGGGTCTCTCAAAAGCAAGAAGAAAAAGAATGGAACCGAACAATTTGCGAGATTAATCTGTCCGTCTCAATTTCCGTCTCAATTTCTTTTAATCCTTCTACCTCTCGCGGGGAAATGATAGCTGATAAGAAATTAATAAAGAGTTCTTATACAACTTTTGCAGTGCGCAAATTTAAATAATTTAAAACGCATGTCCTTTTCCTGTCTCTTCCTCCTTTTCGTTTTTAGATAAAAAAATTTTTTTTTGTTATTGAGAATGATATCTTTAGACAAGTGGTATATTTAATTTTCTGTATATTTAATTTCTTAGCAAATATACGTTTAATTTCCTTCGATGCGCTTCCACCTTTCCGAATATCGCGTCGCAAATTGCAGAAACGCTCCGAATTATCGCGTACAAGAGCAAAGTCAACATCGCGCGTCCATAAACGTATATGCCGGGAATGTATCTTAAAATGGAGAGAGAGCGAGAGTTCTCCAAACGATCCGGAGGGCAATTTTAGCGACGTGGGGAAGGGAGGATCGATCGGTCCAATTACGGGAAATGCGGGGACTCGTACCTGCATATTCTGCAGTTTACTTATTTGCTGACGGACCAGACGAACCACCTTGCATTTCGCGTGTTGACAGTTCGCCAGGAACTCTGCGAGAGTCGCCGTCTGATCGTCCTGCTCGTCCCGCTCCAGATATCGGCAATCGCCGCATGTACGAGCGTCGCATATCATTTTCATTGGTATATCACAAATGATCCGTTGCGGCGCACAGGGCGATTCTTGTGATCTAAAAGGATCATTTTTCTCAGGATAAACTCGTCGCGGACACGGCTGAAGATGCGAGCAAGTTGGCGTGTAAATTGAATGGCGCGATCGACAGTTTTTAATCGACAATTTCATGTGCAATTTCATGTGGATGTAGCGTAAAGGAAAATTGGCGTTTTATTCTCATTCCATTGATTCTCGCCAAAATGACCACATACAACAAAATCACATTCAAAGTTAAGCATTGTCCAACTAATAGCTAAGCATCGCAGAAATAACACAACACAAAGGCTACATTCACTTTGAGCGTTTTCACGCTGTAAGCTTTATTCTATCTTCATCTCATTACGTACGGAAATAAGATAAAATTAAGCTTACGGCGCGTAAGCGTTCAAAGCGAACATATCTAAAGTTATATAGCGATGTAGTTTCAAAGTGATAGTGAATTTCAACTAAATTATGGCTAATGAATCTTTAGCAGGTATAGCAGACAAATAGCAATTACAGTTGCACGCATAATAGCAGTTGCAGCGGTTATGCGTCACTTTTAAATATCTCCTGCAAACTGTATATGTTTGTATTCTTGTATATACGCGATGTATTGACTATTGTAATCCATTTACAATCAAAAATTTATATCAATGTACTTTTTTACCTTCATTCCAATCCGCTTCTCTATAAAAAGTTGCAATATTGCTTTATTTGCATTTCTCCATCTAAAAAAAATTAAGCACTTGTTTGGCGTAAAAATACATTTGGTAGCAAAAAATGTAAGCAAAGTACTGTAAAAAAAATATATTCTTCGATAACTGACGTTTCCATATTCGTCATCAGTAAAATTAAAAGATAAATAATAGATCAGGCGATTAATAAAAAAAAAACATGTTTGAAATTGGGTCGAATTCAATTTAAAGTCTAGTTATTAAAATTTTGATTTAATTCGCACTTATTCAATTGCTGCACACGGATCATACCAAAATGAGTAATCGTCAGGAATATTTTATTTATTTTTCATACTATAAAAAGCCAAATTAAATATTAAAAATGAAGAGAGATAAATATTTTTTATACAATGTAGAGTTATAAATTTTTATTAAGAAAATCACAATTTAAACTTACAAATTTACAATTATTTTTCTTAAAAATAATTAAAAATAATTAAAAATAATATTATAACTTACACACATATTATATTATATATACAACGTTGTAAACTTTAAAAATATACATAAATATGTTACTGAAAATATATTCCATTAATACCAGAAATACTAAGCGGTCATTAGTTTAGATCGTTTCTATTTTTTAAATTAATATTAAATAATTTCTTGTGTGATAAGATTTGAAAACTTTATACTGATGAATTTGATATTTTTATCATTTTTTATTATTAATTAATTTGTTTGTTTAATTTTTTTAATAAATGCCACATTTTTTCTATTGTTTTATTTCCCTACTATTTATAAGTTAGAAAAATTTCATACATAAATATATTTTAAGTCTATTATTATTATTATTATTAATTAAGTCTAGGTTTCTTCTCTGGTGGTGGTTTCATATCTTTTTTCTCAGTCTTCACTTCTTGCTTAATTTCTACAGCTGAAATAAAAAAAAATTATAAATAATATTAAAATAGAATCGTGTTAGAATTGAGAAATAAAAAATAAAATAGGCATATAAGTTATGCTATACATACAAGGTTCAGTTGCTTGATGTATTGGCTTTGGCACTGGTAAAGGAAATTTACGAGTAAGTTCTGCAAGTAACATATCCACTCTCTGGCGTTGAAACAACGAGCTAGGTTCCTCGCGCACTGGTGTTTCCTTCTTCGCAGCCAAAGCCTTACCATTTTTGAAATCCCAAGAATAGCCTTTACTGGGGTGATATCGAGAACAGCTGCTTGCCTCATCGAAAGCAGATTGTAAGTGGTGAACTGTGGACAGCTATAGAGGATATCATCTTTCAAATATAACAATAACTAAAAATGCAATATATAAAATGCATAATGTATTAAAGAGGATACAAAAAATATTCTAATAATAGCCAAATCTTGATAAAAATTTAAATGTATATTTTTTCTTGCTCACCAATCTAGAACTCACAACGGATCCTAAATCTGGAGCTTGATATACAACGCCAGCTATAATATAATAATCAGCAACTGCTGAAGCTTGAGTTGGCGAATGCCTAAGTTGTTTCCTTATCACATATAGGATTGGCTCTTGCACGTGCAAAAGAATATATTCCAAGCCAGTCATATTGCTAGGGAATAGCGAGCATTCATGAATATGTTTATAAATGTTTATGCTTGTATAAATATTTAATGTTGGGATTGATTATGATTTACTTCAGTTGATCAGGGCTCAAACGCTGCATCTTGACTATCTCATTGTTGCAAGTCCTGTCGTAAAATGGATTGCTTCTTTCTGAGAAATAATCCATGATGTTGCTTGGATTAAGAACGGGAATCCAGGCGCTGTCATGCCAAGACAGGCCCAAAGGATTCTCTATAAGAAGAGAATACGAAGAAATTCTCAAGTGTTATTAAGAACTTGAATATTGGTTAATGATTATACAAACACAATAGAAATTCATAGATCTTCACCTTGTACCGGAGTTTTTCCGGGCATCATCATCACATCTACTCAACAGAATTGTGTAAAAATTGCAATTAATGACACTATTATGTTAATCTTATTCCAATTGCATGTATTGTTCTTTCGACATTTCTTTTATTTACGTCGATTCTTGCGCACCTATTGATGCTTGTTGGCACTTTCAAGCTATAAGCATTATCGATAATACAATTTCCTTTAATATCTGCTGTAGGTAAAATTATTTTTATAATTTTTAATAATTAAAAAATTTGGAAAAAAATCATCGTACAAACTTCAAAATATCTTATAAAAATATCTTATAAACTTCAGACGTCTTTCTAAAACCTTCAAATCATTTTTAAGGCCACTCTTGGTTAAGATTTAAAAATGTTTTAACAATTTAAATTTTTTTGAAATAGAAAAATTATGTATATTGTACGACATAACAACCGTCGGAAATATTCGTGGATATGCGATTACATGTTTTATCCCCATGGAGGCGCCACTTGATACATTCCTCCTTGAACTGCCTGAAACATGTGAGCATGTCTACTGTCATCCTTATGCTCCGGTATTTCGGTGCGCGCCGTTGCGCGACAATGATTCCGTCAAATTTCATTCGGTCTTATTTCGTTCGCCGTTCTAGTTGCGGCGATTTCCGAGTCAATAGCGTCGCGTGCGAAAGGAATGTCTTGTTATGAGTGTCTGGACCTGCGAACTCCGTGTGGTTCACAATATGACCACGATCGCCTGGTTTCCGAGAAAAATGCGCGCGTGGATCGCCGCACCGTCGACCCACAACGAACGACACTTCGCGGCTGATTCCATCGAGATACATCGCCGGCTCACACGCTAAATGGCAGAGGTAAACGATAAAAAAAATTGCAGTTTTGTTTCTGTCCAAACTTCCAGGAAAATTAGCCGAAAGATTTCTTCAAAAAAATCAAAAGTTAAGTAATTAATCGACGTCGCGTTTGACAAGTCAGCTGATTTGTGAACTTTTTTCGGCGTCACAGTGACTAGCTACAATTTACCTTATTCTCGAGAATTATTTTTTTGCAAGCAGGAGGTTATACGACTTTTAATCGACTTAGAGTCGTAAAAAAATCATCACGGGAATCTCGCTACTCTGATTTTTGCATAAAAATGCTCGAAATTTAGTCGATTTATTGGTCTCGAGTTTCACATTCGCCGCTTAATCGCGAAATTGTCGCTTTCATAAACTTCTCCCCTCTCTGTTCCTTCCCCCTGGATTCATGTACAATTAAACATGAAGGTTAGAAAATTGCAACTCTTCCTCCCTCTCTGCGACGTGTACACGCACTTGCGCGAGTGAATCGCGTGCAGTTCGTAGTAATGATGAAACGGATTTATTGTTCTTTTTTTTAAATTGTTTTATTTTAAATTTCTTTTAAATGATCTATAACTTACGTAAGAATTCTATTTTTTTTTAATGTGCATCAAAGTTCTATTTTTTTTATATATATAAAAAGGTGAGGTATTTTTATTTATTTTTTTAAACAATATATAACTTTTGTTAAAATTTTATTTTATTTTATTTAAGTAAAAAGGATAAAATATCTTTATTTCTTTTTTTTTAATAACTCATAACTTCATCGAAATTTTATTTAATTTTATTTTAAAAGGATATTTTTGTTTATTTTTTTTAAACGACATATAATTCGCGTAGAAGTTTTATTTCATTTTTTAAAAAAAGTTAGGATATTGTTTATTATATTTTTTTAAATGACCTATAACTGTTAAAGTTCTATATTTAATTTTTTTTTTTATAAAAAAGATGAGATGTTTTTGTTCAGTTTTTAAACTATTTATAACTCATGTAAGGTTTTATTTTATTTTTTTAATAGAGTGGGATATATTTGTGCATTTTATTAAATGTCTGTTTACGTTAAAGTGCAATTTTTTCTTTTTTTTTAATAAAGATATATTTTTGGATATTTTTTTTAAATGGCTCAATAATTCGTATTAACATTCTATTTCGTTTTTAATAAATAAGATATAGGATATTTTTGTTTAGTTATTTAGATCTATCGATGTAAATTGGATCTGATAAACATATATTTTTACGCTTGCATGCAACATTTATTTTCTTTCATAATTGAATAATGGATTTTTTTTATAGAATAAATTAATTCTGACAATTAATTTCTGCAACAATTATTGAGCGATTGAACTTTATTATTGAAACATAAACTCTTTCTTATTGATTTTTTTCTTTCAAAAATCGTGACTTTCTCTTTGTTCCTTTTACAAGAATTACACATACATGTTTCACTATATGCAAGAGCTCGTCATTGTAATTTCAATCAAGCAAATAGACGTCTTGCTTACAGCTCTCACGAAGCCTCATCGAGTCGACGAATCCGGATTAAATTCTCGAGCAAGACAGTTCAGTTGGTGCATTGATTCGTAGCGTGTTGTCGAAGTAAGCGTCGCTTAAAAAATTTATAAATTAGCAATATTTATTAATTCGATTCATTCAACACGTTACAGAATGAACTCTGGAGGGGGTGATGACATCGAAAAAAATAGCATTGAATAGCAATTATGTAACGAGGACATAAACAGGATTTGTAGGTACATTTCTAATTACATTAATAACCATCACTAGTCTGTAGATCTTAATTGAAGAAATCCGGTTCTATTCTAGGATGGTAAACAACTGTTTCTTTGAATGTTTATTATTTATTTTAGGTAGAATATAAATTTTCATTAAGATGCCCACTTTCATTAACGATAACGTGTTGTATAAACGATACAAACTGTAATAGCGGTAAAAAGATAATGTCAGTTATTAAAATATCGAATAATATTAAAAGCCAACAAAAAGAAAAAAAAATGTGAAGAAACAATTAAAGGAAGAGCTTATATTTCTAAATCATAAATTACATTTTTTTTAAATGCATAATTTCATATTTGAAAGAGAAGATGATTCGTATTGGTCTCTTAAAGAACATAAGCTCTTGCTACGTTTTTCGTTATTAGATTGATTCGAAAACGATGTATTTTCGTAGGTCCCGTGATGGAGGACTACACGCCGATTGATGAGGACTTCCCGGGTCGGTTGCTGCACCAGGCCGCGCTCTGGGACAACGCTGAGTTACTGGAGGATCTGCTGCGCGGCGAACACGCGCAATACATCAACAGTAAGGATTCGTGGGGTAGGACGCCGATGCACGCGGCCGCAATCACGGAGAACTCCCGTTGCCTAGATGTCTTGTTGACCGCTGGAGCTGATCCGAACGTCACCTGCGGTCCCCGCGGTCATCATCGGACACCACTGCATGTTTGCGCGGAACATGGCCATGCTGGTAACGTGGAGACACTATTGAACTTTGACGCGGATCTCATGATCCGAGATGATGACGGTTTGAAGCCTATCGACATAGCCGAGAAGAGCAGCCACGACTCCTGCATTCATCTCCTGAGAGCGGCGGCCGAGAAGTATGAGCTTGCGAAACAAGCGACTCACGCTTCCTTACGTGCAGCTTGTATTCAGGGTGACACTGTGGCCGCTCGGAATATCATCCAGAGTTTGTCGACCGATCTTGAATGCGTGGTAAATATGGCGCCGAACGGCACCAACACGTTGCTCTTCGTTGCCTGCGAGAGCGGTCATAAGGATATCGTTCGGCTATTGCTGGATCACGGTGCCGACTGCAGGATCCATCCGGTCACCAAATATTGTCCACTTTACATAGCGTGTTACCACGGCAAATTGGAGATCGTCGAGCTGTTACTCCGACATTTTCCCAAGCAGGTGCAACAGCTCACGGTAGAGCGCTGGCTGCCGATTCATGCGGCGACAATAAATGGCCACCACTTGGTGATCGACGTATTGCTCAAATTTGAATATCCGCAGCATGTCTATCAACGCTACAGGGATCCGTCCGGTGAGTTCGAATACGAGTTACCGTTCGACATCAACGCGCAAGACGTTACTGGCCAGCATGCACTATATATAGCTAGCATGCTGGGCAACGTCAAAAGCATCGAGCTATTTTTGGGTTACCGAGTGAAAGCGAGGACGACCAAAGAAGAAGATGGCGTGAATGGCGCGCAACAACTTTCGGTGTCGAAGCGCAAGATTTCCAGTGGTATTCAGAGACTGATGTCGTCATTGAATTTCCGCAGTAAAGCGTCCACAGATAAAAAGGACGATAAAATGATATATCCGGTGAATCTGGATCTTTATTGTAACAATGGTAGCGAAACAGCATTGCATGTAGCCGTCAGAGGGAAACATACCGAGGTGGTAAATGCTCTTCTTCAAGCGGGCGCTAATCTCGAATTACCTGTCAAAATTCCATACGATCAGAACGATCCCGACGGTAGTTATTCGAGCGTATTGACGATCGCATGTCAGAATCGCGATGTGAAAATTGCGGATCTATTGCTGAAACATGGCGCCGTCGACAATGAGTGCAAAGCGCTGAAAATTGCTGCACAGAACCGTGACGAGGCGTTGACTGCGAAACTGCTGTCGATCAAGGCTCATCCGGATTCCGAGTATAAGATCAATAAGAAGGCGATGACCGAATGCACGCAGAGCTCACACTTCTCTGCTCTGTCATCTTTCGGTCACGTCACTTATTCCACGCTGTTTCCGAAAACGCCCACGATGATCAATTGGCACAACCAGCAGTGTCATCTCTCGCAAATCCGGTTACAGTGGTTGATCGACGCAGTATTGCATGTCAACAAGAAACTGAGTTCGAAGAATAATGATCTAGTGTTGTATGCCATCACGCGGATTGACATCTCTCTCAACTCCATTACCTCCGTACCGTCTACCATATTCTATTTACAGAGTCTGCGGTATCTCAACATGGCACAGAACAAGATTGACACTCTGACGGCTGACTCGAAGAATCCAAAGGACAAGCTGTGTCCTGTTCTGGAAGAGATGTATTTACAAGACAATCGACTGGAACAGCTGCCAGAATTCATTATGAACTTACCAGCACTTGAAATTATGGACGTGTCCAACAACAAACTGCAGTGTTTGCCACAGAATTTATGGCGTGCACCCAAGCTGAAGGAACTGAACGCCTCGTTCAATCTACTGCGTGATCTGCCCAGTCAGGCATCGCAGAATGTCTTAAGGAAATCACAGCGAGGTGAAGAGGCACAACAGAATGGTACCAACTTTCGCGGACTGGCTGCTGTGCCGCGAATAGAGTCCATGGAGTTCGATTCCTTCACAAAGATCGCGAACGCACAGATAATCGAAATGGAAAGGCCACATGTATGGATCAGTTCGGTCCAGGTGTCGGAGAGGATGACCGATGACACGGAGAACGGTAATAAATCAGTATTAGCGTCATTGAATCTCGCGCACAACCTTTTTAACAGCATTCCCGTGGCGTTGCCATGTTTAGCGGTGAGCTTAGTGCGACTAAACATGGCGTACAATTCTCTACGCTCGATGAGCCACATTACTTCATATCCAGCGAGCTTAAAACAGTTGGATCTATCAAACAATCAGATCACGCGATGGCCCAGTCTACCGCAAGTGGACAGCTCTGACAGTATGGAACAGGCGAATACAGCCTGTTATTGTCCGGCTGTCAACACACAATCGCCTAGTATTGTGCCCGGTAATCGACAAACGCCCACATCGATGCGTGATATTGTATTGCAATCGGTATGTGTACATAGACGGCATCTACGACTGGAGAACCTGCGCACGCTGATCTTGGCGAACAATCTACTGAATCGTATTCAGTTGACATCATGCGACGATGGTGAGATGCCATACTTAGAGGAAGAACGCGGGGATTCAGATAGAGATCCAAAGATCGGACATCCCGGATCGAAGCTGTACTTGCTCTTTCCCAATGTCAGTATGTTGGATATCAGCAATAATCAATTACGCGAGATACCGCACAACATCTACGAGCTAAATAATCTGTCAGTGCTGAACATTAGCGGCAACAATGAGATCGTTGAGTTGCCACCACAGATGGGTTTGCTGAGTCGCCTGTGGAATCTTAATACACAAGGCTGCCGATTACAGGAACCACTCAAATCAATGATCGAATCAAAGAAATACAAGACGATGGACGTGATCGGTTACCTAAAGTCTATCCTGGAAGACGCAAAGGCATATGCGCGCATGAAATTGATGATCGTTGGTATTCAAGGAATTGGCAAGACGAGTCTGCTGGAGCAATTACGACAGGAAGGCGAAGTACCGAACAAGAAAAAGGCATCCGAGCACTGGGCCAAACGGATGGGTAATAAAAACATCAACGCGAAGACTGCCAAGGGTACGACCATCTCGACCGTGGGTGTGGATATTGGTGATTGGATTTACGAGAAGAAAGTGCGCGGACAATCGTCCCACGGACCGGTTTACTTCAGGACCTGGGACTTTGGCGGTCAACGCGAATACTACGCGACGCATCAGTATTTTTTATCAAAGCGCAGTCTATATCTAGTCGTGTGGCGGATCACGGACGGTTTCAAAGGCGTCTCCGAGATCTTTCAATGGCTAGTGAACATTCAAAGTAGAGCGCCTAATTCGCCGGTTATCATTGTCGGCACACATTACGACGTTTCTTATGAGCACAGCGAAGGCCTGCAACAATATATTCGCGACAAATTTATTAACGTGGTCGATGCTGAGAAGTGCGGTCTACCCAAAGTCATGGAAACAATCGAAGTGAGCTGCAAGACGCGTCATAATATTAAGATGTTGTGCAATCTTATCTATGACGTTGTCTTCAGTTTGAGATCGCCTGGTAGCAAGGAATTGTTGCTGGAACAGAAGGTTCCGGCGAGTTATTTGGCGTTGGAAGACGTAGTGATCCAACTGGCGCACGACAGGAAACTGTCCGGCTTGGATCCGGTGCTAAAGGCCGATCAATATTATGCAGCGATTAATAATGAACTTCAGAAGTTGCACAGATCCTTCAGAGACCCTGCCGAGTTACATCAAGCGACGTTATTCTTGCACGAGAACGGGATAATCCTTCATTACGATGACGCAACATTGAAAGATCTCTATTTCTTAGATCCGCAATGGCTCTGCGATATGTTAGCTCACGTGGTCACCATAAGGGAGATCAACCCGTTCGCCAGGTCAGGTATAATGAAACTGGACGATATTCAACACGTATTCAAATCCTCCACGATATCATCGATTGATACCCAAGGCTATATTGTTAGCTTGCTTAACAAGTTTGAGGTTGCTTTGACATGGGATTGCCGCACGCTACTGATACCATCTCTCTTACCAACTGAAGAAGATATTTTGCGCAATAATCAGATAATCAAGGTGCCAGTGAAGACGCGCGGTTGGCATGTACGTGTGAAGAAGATCACGTCGCCGATGTTCGCGTGCTTGAGTGCGCTAACCAGTGACAATAAAAATAATGCCGAATGCGTGCTCACGTCGAGATCGCAGCCCGATTGTTCTGTCACTAGACTATTACTTATGTCATATTTTCCCAGTGGTTTTTGGTCCCGACTGATCACTCGAATCCTCGCGGATGATGCCATTGTCGATATCGTCATGTCGTTTCTAGCGCCATTCAAAGATTTTGTCGACGACAATATTTTCGCTAGTTTGCTAGATCTACAGGCCGAATGGGTGCTCTGGCAAACGGGGATTGAACTGCGATACTCGGGCATTACCTTATTACGTCTAAAAGAAGTCTGCTATAATCTAAAGAACTCGCCGTACGATTACAGACAATTTAAGTTCAAGTTAAAACAAGATGGTATTTGGTGCACAGTGGATCTGAAAAATTCCGCCATTCTAGAAATTTGGTTTCCAGTTGATACCCTGGTGATTAAGCAGCCCATCATGTCCGATTCTGTGGACGAGGAACCGATGGGCTACCAAGCGATCGTGGTAGAGCCACGGCCAGAAAGTATGCCACAGTTGATGGCATTGATCGTCGATCACATCGACATCTTACTGGAAGATTGGTATCCGACACTAGGCACGCGTTTCGTCCACACATCGGAAGGTAAACTGCTAGTCACAAGATTGATACCGTGTCCGCGTTGTTTACTCGGCAACACCGAGAATGGCGATGGCGAGTCAAGCGACAGCGATGGTCGACTGATCGAAGACATCCAGAAGTACTGCGCCATGAATCGCACCGAAAGGCAGAGTCAGGACAGCTACAAGTCCGACGGTGATAGCGGTGTCGGTTATGATAGTCTGACGTCCAGCAGAATGCCGTCACTCGAGGGACATCCGGATATGTCAAAGCAACAGAACTCGAATCCCGAGAATACTCTTGCATACTCTTGGATGGTGGAAGAATGCATACTGGCAGCGTATAGCAACAAACCTATCAGTTGTCCGAAGCATTCGGAGATTCCGTTGTCGCACGTCGCGCCAGACATCATCTTCATGGATTTGGGCGTCAAACACCTGATTAAGTCGGAGGATTTGAAGAGGGGCAAGTTACTAGGTCGTGGCGCCTTTGGTTTCGTCTTTCGTGGCAGCTGCCGACTACCTGGTACGCATGTCCGCACCGACGTGGCCATCAAAATGTTGCAACCAGTCTCGCCGGGTCCAAATTCTACGCAATCGGCAATCCTTGCATACAAAGCATCACAAAGTAAATGGGACCGTGACCCGCTGCAGTACGCTTGCAAAGCGTATTGTATGGCGCGTCAAGAGCTCAATATTTTGCTAACACTCAGGCATGCTAATATCGTGCCGCTAATAGGTATAGTCGTCAGTCCTCTGGCTCTTGTATTGGACCTGGCACCTCAAGGCGCGTTAGATGCCGTTCTGAAGAACTATCGTCGTTCCGGTGCTAAATTAGATCCTTATACGCTTCAGGCGATAATCCTTCAGGTCGCTAAGGCTGTGGAGTATCTACATCAGCAACATGTCATTTACCGCGATCTCAAATCAGAGAACGTATTGGTGTGGCAGATGCCGTTACCATTTCAAGAGAATCCGGAACCGGCGCACGTCAAAGTCGCTGATTACGGTATTTCGAGACTGACGCTGCCTACAGGAGCGAAAGGTTTTGGAGGCACAGAAGGCTTCATGGCGCCTGAGATCATCAGATACAATGGCGAGGAGGAATATACGGAGAAGGTGGATTCGTTTTCATTCGGCATGTTCATCTATGAGCTTATCACACTGCGTCAACCATTTGAGGGCCACGAGGCGGTGAAGGAGTGCATTTTGGAGGGCGGTAGACCACCGCTCATGTACCGTGAGACTTTCCATCCATGCTACGCGCTCGATTTGATGGTGATATGTTGGGCACAGAATCCGAAGGATCGACCAACTGCCAGTCAGATTGTCTCAATTGCCTCCGCGCCCGAGTTCACGCATTTGATAGATGTTACTCTGTTGACAGAACGCACGCAGGTGACTGCGGTCACCATAACTAATCATTGCGGTAGCAGCGGGTCAAATGATGCAACAGAAAATCTAAACAGCGATGAGATCTGGTTTGGACACAATAATGGTGAAGTAGACATGCTGTTAGGTACTCAAAAGGGCTGGCTGCGCCACGTACGCATTGAAACACCTGTGATACCGTACGCTATGTGCGGCGTAGATGGCTATATCTGGATTGGCGACAATGCCGGTCAGATACACGTCTATTTATGCGGTAACTTTGGTTGTGTGGCCAGTTACAGTCTGGAGGCAGATCACAGTAGAGAGTCTAAAGTAGTCGGGCTGATTCACCTGGAACAGTTGAAGCAATTTGCTGTGGCTTTGCACAGTGGCCGGATCTTTTTGCTATCCAACACGTTCATGCAGATGAAGAAGACTGAGATCACTGGCGGCAGCAATGGCACGGAAATGACGCGCCACAATACTGACATCAAGACCTATTCGCTTGCCGCAGTCTGCCGCAAGAGACGTGTGCTGGAGCTCTGGGCTGGCCAAAGTTATGGCCGGATATCCATTTACACTTTAAAAGATGGCAATCTGGCTGATACAACGCAGCTGTCTCACTGCTCCGCCAATGACGCCGCGATGAAGAATCTGTTTGCCACGTACCTGATCGGCGTGACAACCGAGAGTTTCATTTTCTCGTACACATATCCAGGCTGCGTCGTATATCAATGGGACGTAGACAGCCGACAGATCATCAATAAACTTGACATGTCTAAACTGGTACCATGTTCCGAGTCTCTCAAGTCCATCGCTATCGAGGAAAATTTATCGACGGAAAAGTGTCAGGTGACTGCACTCGAAGCCAGCTGCGGTCAGTTATACATCGGCACTACCTGGGGCTGCATCGTCGTTGCCGAGTGCGGTACCCTTCGTCCTGTCACTGTGTTCCGGCCGTTCGAGGGCAAAGTCTGCCAGATTGTGTCCCTCAAATCCACCGACAAAAGGAAGACAGTACTGGCGACTGTCGGACAGGGATATCGTAGCCTGATCGCGCGATATACTGACTTCTCTTTGAAGAGTCTGGAGAACGAGGAACTCAGGCACGGTATGTACACCCTGCTTTGGAGATCGGAAAATTGGTCGGCAGCTTGATTCCCTCGGAGATCGTAAGGTCCACATCCTCAGGTGCATTTGACGATCGTTTTTTAGCATTACACGCGATCCGTCTGACTTTATCTTATACAAAAATAATGATATAATAAATAAGTTACATTTAATACAGAATGCGTAGTGAAAAGACAGATCTACTCTGGTCCAGTGATTTTTCAATGAGTACCGATAAAAAGTTTTCATTGTATGAAAATTCGGTGCCAATATACGAATGATTATAATTTGATATGGCGAAAATTCGAAGAGCGATGAAGTTCGTGATGAGATCACACGGTTCTCTTTTTCGGCAACATAATACCGGAAGTGCTTAAGTGGTGCGAGGTTCAATTGAGCAATATATGGGTTCAGCAGTGAATCTTATACGTCCAATATTATAGTATTTAGTACGTAAAGGATGTCGATTGCGCTAATAAGTGTGCTCGAGAAAGAATATTATAAAGAAATATTTATAAAGAAAAAGGAAATGACATTACACGGAATTCGAGTTTTCCCACGAGTACTCTTATTAACGAACATCCTGCATCACAGGCTATAAGCTGATATTCTTTCGTTCGTCCATAGCATTACCAAGTATAAAAAAAACATTCTTATTTTGTATAAAACTAAATCTTAAGCAAATAATCTAATGATA
This sequence comes from Atta cephalotes, assembly GCF_000143395.1. NCBI lineage: Eukaryota > Metazoa > Arthropoda > Insecta > Hymenoptera > Formicidae > Atta > Atta cephalotes. The sequence continues at coordinate 62,054 of NW_012130132.1, forward strand.
TTTTAACATACGTTTCTGCTTGCGTAAGTATATAATCGGACTCTACAAGAGTCGCGCTATATAAATATTTATATAACTAATGGAAGAGATAAAGTAATGCAATCTGTTTTTCGTTATTGCAAGATACGGCATAAAAGAAGGAAAATGTTTTTCGAATATTAATTGACATTAACTGAGCTGGTTAGATAACAAAGAGCTATTTTTAGCATCACCAATATTACTTTTTATAATATCTCGTTAGTATTAAGATTTCGATAAGTTTTACTGCTGAAATTAACGTCGTAATCTTGAGTCGATATAGAAATATTTCTAAATCATACTATCTTCGCGATTTAGTTACATCATGTCCAAAATAATATCTTTCACTGTACTGTAAGTTTTTACAGAGATTAAAGCTGCTTCCTTTTTAGGAACACAGTCTTAAGTATCGTTTTATCTTTATCATTGAATGCCGAGAAGGGTAGAATAACGTTTATGTCTCCTAAAAGGAAAGCAGCCTAACTCTAACCGAACCGAAGGTTGTGGGACATGATGTAAATATATATTAACATTAATCTACTATAATACTACAAGAATACACATACACATTAGAAGCATCTTGCTCAATAAAATCATTAGTGCCTGTATTTCCACCAATGTAGATTAATTTCAAACTTTTCATCTTTTTCTAAAAGCCAGTTTTCATCATTTTGATTAACTTAATAGACCAATTGTTTTATTGGAATTAACCATTACAGTTGACACTTCAATCAATCAATCAAGTTAATGTACAGCCAGCTCTAACTCTTAGAACTAGAAAAAGATGAAGAATAAGTTGAACCGAGATTAATCTATATTGGTGGAAATGGGCATAGATCTCGATTCATTTTATTTAATTATACGAATAATCAGTGTATCCCAAACGTAATCGATGTGATATGAAATACTCAGTGAAAGAAAGAACGTAAAATATTGTCATAAAAAAATTATTATATTATACAATATTATTTTTAATTATAATGCTCTTTAATTACACTTATTGATAAGGTCTTCTATTTGCTAGAAATTTTCTTTTGCTTGATAGATATTCGTTTCTTCTCTATATATTTAAGCATTTTTGATATCTTTGAATAACTTATAGCAATAAAATAAAAATGGAACGTAACATTGTAATACTATATATTTGCACATTTAATTCGTCCGTAACTCATTTAAACGAGAAGCGGCATTTAAAGGGCTAAATGGATATTAGTTTTAGGAAATGTGATGTGGTTGGCCGAGAATATTTTCAATAACGTATGATGTGTACATCTTTGGCTGTTATTCTCGAACCGACGCGTTCGGTGCGTTGATTCTATATCTTTAATTTATATGCAGCGTATTTTATATTTATTTTTTTAACTTTGCTCGTACCTGCAGCGCGTAATGCGAATCACAGTGATATACGCAGCTTGTATCCCCTTTTTTATAATATGACTATTGTAAAGAATGTAATTGAAGTTTGGAGCGTTCGTGGAGCGAAGATTAAAAGTAAGCCCAAACTAAACAGACAGACAATTGATCTCTCGTATGTACGTATTATCGAAAATTTTCTATGCTTGTTCCTGTGTTTGGAACCAAAATAGGATAATGTCTGAAATCATTGTAGAAAAAAATAATTCGTTGAGATCCCGAAAGGGATCCGAATAATTAAAAAGTCCCGCGTGTACCCCTGTATGTGCGATCGCAAATTTCCTGTCCTGACGTTTGTCCCGGCGATCTATGTCAAAATCAAGTGCGAGAGCAATGCCTAAGATTATTGACGCATCAAACGTCAATCACAGTAAAGGAATAGAAATTATCACCCTATACAATTATTCTGCATTCGTTTATGCAGCGATTAGCGTTTATGCGGTTTACGCAGATTATTCACCGAGTGTTAAACAAGGATTAAATGATATTCTTTGCGCTAATCGCTGCGTAAAAGAATGCACCCTTATTGTCACATATGCCTTGAAATATGATTAATGTTGTGTAACGAATAATTAATTATTGCGACTGAAAATTTTATGCGATTGATCTCCGTATATTAAGTATATCATTGTAAATTCATGTTTATTCATTGTGAGAATCATTATGATTATCATCTCATACTTATCGACGTAAGTTATAACTTTGCAGGAACTCATTGTTAAATGTATTGTTTAATGTATTGATTGTCACGAAATATAAATACTGTTGTTGAACAAGACTCATTAATTACGTCTATTTTTATAACAATAGCATTAGGATAGCATTTAACATAGACATTCAGATGTTAAATAATGAGATCTTTATTTACAACAGAACTTACAGTAAGAATATATTTTTCTAGGCACTAGAGCTTCTAGCTGAATCAGAACTTGATTCATTCTCTTTTCTTGACTCCATTTTTATTTCCATTTCAGAAACGTACTGCTCCATCGCCCGCTCGTATGTTTTATCTTCTAATAGTTCTTCCTATCAATTAAAGATATTCTTAGTATTATTAAAAAATTAATTTAATCGATAATAGATAGAATAATTTACCTTTTTTATCGTTTGGTACATGGACAGAAAATTCTGCGTTGCAGATTTTACATTTTCGTTTGCCAAATTAGTAGTTGGTATAAATTTCTGATCTTTATGAAATCTTCTGTAACAGAAAACATATTTACATATCATAATATAAATATTTTATTGAACATATTAAGATGTCTTACGATCGAATAAGATCCTCTTCATAAAAGATAGGTGTAACTGGCTTCTTTGGCAATCGTCTGTCGAATCTTGGTTCGTATTTCGGGGGAAAAGCTTCATACACTACCAACCACAATGGTGCGTCTTCCTCTTTTATAGCTTTACCTTTTAATAATGAAGCAATTCTGAAATATATTCTTATTATTAAAAAATGCTTAGATTATTCATTTTTAAAGTATAAGAACCTAGATATGATGAAAAATACAAGCATAATAAATAAAAGTACAGATAATAAGAAGTAGAGGAACAAGGAATAACACACAATAGATTTCAAGCTGTCAGAAACTGTGTACCAATGTATAGCAATTTTTGGTAAATTGAAATTTATCATGTATTATTTCCTATTTCATGGGCATACATTTGAAATATTTTTATTTTATTTAATCACATTATTTGCAATACAAGTATATTTTATATTTCAGTAGAGCATATGAAAGTATTACATATTTTGTATTTAAAATGGAAAGATGAAAAGCTTTTGTATTTTGTAATTCAAATAATAAAATTGTCAATTTTAGTATTCAAAATACAAAATACAAAATACTTCCAATCTTTTGTTATTAATGCTGAGATACAAAATACTTTTATATGCTTTCATGAAACACAAAATATATTTTCAAGTATTTTACTGAAATATAAAATACAAAATACTATTGTCTTATATATACTGTTTTTCAAATAAAGGCTTTTTTTAAATACACCCTACTCTATTTGTATTTCTAACTGTGTTTTTCATTATGTCTCAAGACCACTAACACTAATAGATTTAAGAGCTTCTAAAGAGAAAACTTGTAGACTTAAGTTCTAAAGATGATGTGATGCATAAACAATTTAATATCAAGATAATATCTCTGATTAAGATAAAAAAATAAAATGTTGATTACTCTGTAGTTTCTTAACAACTGCCAGATTATTTCTAAAATAATTTTGAATGTGGACTCACCTGGTATATATAGTGCCAATTTTTTCTAGTCTGCTTTGTGCCATCGTATATTTCTTTGACGAATAGATTTCCACGAACAGATTCAAAACAAAATTAAGGGTCAACCCGCTTAACTTTGCGAACTGAACATTCACAATCTAAAACATAACCTTTCAAGTAATCGTCAAAACATATCATCGCCATTTTTAAAACGTTACAGTCCGAGAAACATGACAGCAAATTCCCTAAAAATTACACGTGGAACGACTGGAGTTTTTTTGACGCAAAGATTTAGAGCTCGCATGTGTTTTCCCGCGTAAATGGCAGAGAGTGATTTGGAGTGGTTTCTCTTTCAAAGGATTTCGGTTTTCCTAAGTATTTATTTTACGAGAATTTACAGCGCGATAAGTGTCCATTGCCCACTGCAAAAATGGATACGGAATTCGATCAGAATCTGGAGCAGATAACGCGCGAATATGTTGACTTTCTGGATGATGTGGTAAGTATCGTCAAAATTTATTGTTTATAACATTTACTTAGCTACAATTTTTAATTGTATTTTAATTCTCTGTAATAAATTTTTTTGCTTATGGAAAAAATATGTAATATGATAAATAATGATAATAAATGAATAAATATGATAATAATATGTAATATGATAAATATGTAATATGAAAAATAATTAATAAATCCCTATAAGAAATAATATAAGTACTTATACTAGATAAGTATGTAACTTCATCCTTATTTACAAGTCACATGGTGTTATTAAATGTCACATTATTATTACACTAAGATCATGTTTACTTTTGTGCTTGATACTTTTATGAAATCTTTGTGCTCGTTATTTTTGTAGGAAGACCAAAGCATATATGCCACTATGATTAAGAATATGATGCAGGAAGATAAAAACAGATTGGTCGTAAACATCAATGACTTAAGAAGAAAAAATCCTGCTCGTACAGCAAGGTATATAATAGATTTATCTCTTTAGCTCTTACCAATATACAGCATGAACAAATTATATAAACTGTAAAATATTAAGGGTAATTATAAGAGTCAATTATGTTGCAGCTTGTTGAATAACTCCTTCGAGGAGCAATTGGCATTTCAGAATGCCCTGAAACAATATATCTCAAGCATAGACACTGATTATGCCAAAAGCAACAAAGAGTTCTTCGTAGCTTTTGAGGGCAGCTTTGGAAACAAGCATGTCACACCGAGAACACTTACTTCTCGTTTCCTGGGTAACTTGGTATGTGTAGAGGGTATCGTTACAAAATGTAAGTAATAGAGAAAAGTAAAGAAAGAATTTAATTTCTGCATAGAATTATAGAATTTATCTGTAAGTCTGAGCATATAATTTTGTATTAATAGATTTATTTAATTTATTCGTGTGTTACATTTATCAAGTTTTATATTTATAAAAATTATATATTTATGAGAATAACATCACATTTATGAAATAAAGATACTGAAAGAGCGAATTTAATTTTTGCTTCAGACTTATTTATAGAATTTATTAGATTCTATTTATAATTCTTCTTTAATAGATCGATTCATGTGTTAAATTTGTCAAGTTTTATGAAATTTATATTTATAAAAATATTTTATATAAATAAAAACGTTTATCATAGGTTCATTAATACGACCGAAAGTTGTAAGGAGCGTCCATTACTGTGACGTGACCAAAACAGTCCTAGAAAGAGCCTATTCAGATCTAACTTCCTTGGAGGCATTTCCTCACTCTGCTATCTATCCAACTACTGTAATTATTTCTGCCATTTAAATGAAATGTAAAGAAGTATTTGTTGTTTAGTTTGAAGATTCATTTTTCTGCTTAATAGGATGAAGCTGGCAATCCACTTGAAACAGAATTTGGTTTATCGACTTACAAGGATCATCAGACACTCACTATACAGGAGATGCCGGAAAAAGCTCCAGCCGGTCAATTACCACGAAGCGTGGATATAATTTGTGATAACGATTTAGTGGACTTATGCAAGCCTGGAGATCGAGTGCAGATTGTTGGAAACTACCGATGTCTGCCAGGAAAACAAGGCGGATATACAACCGGAACTTTCAAGTATGTTCAGATAAAAATCGAGAATTGTTTTCCAGTTTAATTAGATCTCATAATTCGTATATTTTTATCTTAAAACTCACTGGTAATTATCATGTGTAGGACCGTTCTAATCGCTAATAATATAATGCAACTGAGTAAGGAAGCTAATCTTGCGATCACCCATGACGACGTAACTATGTGCAAGAAATTGGCTAAGAACAACCCCTGCAAGAATATCTTCAAGCTTCTCGCCAAGTCTCTTGCGCCATCCATACATGGCAATGAATATATAAAAAAAGCGATTTTGTGCCTTCTTTTGGGTGGAGTGGAGAAGATTTTACCAAACGGTACAAGGTTGCGAGGGTAAGCTTTTACACAATTTATAGTTTCATTGAAAAACAGACTTCAAAATCCTCAATAGTTTTGTGCACATTGCAGTGTTCACTAATGATAATTGTGTAATAATATAATCGGATCTTTTTGATATATGCCAGAGACATAAATGTGTTACTAATTGGAGATCCATCAGTGGCCAAGTCGCAATTACTACGTTATGTGTTGTGTACTGCTCCACGAGCAATTCCAACTACTGGAAGAGGATCTTCCGGCGTTGGTTTAACGGCGGCGGTTACAGTCGATCAAGAAACTGGCGAACGCAGACTGGAAGCAGGCGCGATGGTCTTGGCGGACCGCGGTGTCATTTGCATCGACGAATTTGATAAGATGTCAGATATTGATAGGACGGCGATACACGAAGTGATGGAACAGGGAAGAATTACGATAGCCAAGGCGGGAATTCACGCCAGCCTGAATGCGCGCTGTTCGGTATTGGCGGCCGCGAATCCTGTGTATGGCAGAGTAAGTTCGGAATTTCATTTTAAAAAAGCTATTTGTATCTGATTCTGTTTAATGACAAAATTTAAACTTATACATTTCTATGTAATTTACGAAAAAGCTTGAATTGGATTCGCCTTTTAGCAAAAATATTTCTATATTAAAAATTGTATATAATTACTCACATAAAATATAATTATAATAAATAAATTAATATATTAATTATTAAGTTGATTTTAAGAAATATGTGAATATTATTTAATGAAAGCCCACATTTTCAGTACGATCAGTATAAAACTCCCATGGAGAATATCGGCCTGCAAGATTCTCTATTATCGCGTTTCGATTTACTCTTCGTTGTGCTGGATATAATTGATTCGGATCAGGATCATGTAATTAGCGATCACGTCGTCCGAATGCATCGATATAGAAGTCCTCTGGAACAGGATGGGGAAGCTCTGAGTTTGGGCTCAAAGTTGGATATGTTGACTACGAAAAATCCGGATGATGTAGCTACCGAGGAGACCCAGTCGCAAGTTTATCAGAAATATGATCCACTTTTACACGGGCAAACACGTTCTAAAAAGTAATCCATTTTTATCATACTATAATTTGTTACATTAAATATACGAGCTTTGGTTCAATCAATCTTACAACAATACGAGCTCTAATTATGTAAATTTTATACAAGAAACTTATTTTTAATTTCTTTCTCAGCGACCAGATCCTCACCATACAGTTCATGAGAAAATACATACACATTGCACGGTGCATGAAACCTAAGCTCACGGAAGAAGCTAGCACTGTTATTGCAGAAGAATACTCGAGACTTCGATCGGAAGAAATGGTGGAATCTGATGTTGCGAGAGTGAGTAGAAGAAAAACTCCAGACTTGAATTTTAAAAATATACAAATGCGTGTCTAACATTTTTTTCGAATAATTAGACTCAACCGGTAACTGCGAGAACCCTAGAAACGCTGATTCGGTTGTCCACGGCGCACGCGAAAGCACGACTCTCGAAGAATGTGGAAAGCGAGGATGCATGCGCCGCGATAGAGCTCGTACAATTTGCTTATTTCAAACGCGTGCTGGAGAAAGAAAAAAGAAAGCGGCGACGTCATGATAGCGACGAGTCGGAGGCTGCAGACGAGATAGAGGAGAACAAGCAGGCGAAGCGCTCTAAAAGGGCGAAAAGAACAGATTCGGATGAAGTCGATCCATACGAATATGATAGTGATGATGAATATATTGAACAAGCAACAAGAATAACCAGGTCACAAAAAGCCAGCACGCACACAGAGTCGCACAGCACGGAGACCGAACGTCCGGAATCTTCCGTTTCTGAAACAACCACCATTCCTCAAATAGCGACTGCGACAATCACGCAGGAAAGGTAATTTGTTAAATTAATTATGCTTTATGAATTAGTAGAATCATTTAATTAAATAATTATATAAATTTTATTTATATAATTATTACGTAATGATAAAATTAATATAATCGTTAATTAAATAAATGACTTTCCCTCGCATGACTTTCTTTACGCCTTAAATTTTCAACATATTATTTTTATATTTTTATTTTATTACGTGCCTGTTAAAACAAATAAAAATAAAAGTTACAGAGAAAGTATAAATATTTATTAATTTTATTAATTTCTTTCTAATTTTAGACTTGCGATCTTCAAATCGTCACTTAACAAATTGTTCCAAGAACGCAGAGTTCAGAATATTCCGAAGACAGAAGTCATCGATCATCTAAACACAACACTTTCTCTGAACTTCACATCCGATGAAATTAACGCCGCTATTAACACTATGACAGATGCAAATCAGATTATGGCGGTGGAAGACCTTATCTTCTTGATATAAAACATTTTTATGTTTTATTATTACATTTTAAACAATAACCGAAGTAAGTGATATTTTTAGATTATTTATCAGGTAAAATAAAATTCCTAAGCACTCGCTGTAATTGATTAGATATGAGAAATCATTCATTATAAGTACAATGAATGATAAGGTTTTTTTTTTTATAATTTATGCGAGTCTTCTGGATAAATATTTTTTTATATCGTTTATAATTATTACTAGGAATCGAATAATATGTACACGTTTATAAATAATGGTATCTAATAACATTTATTTGCCCTATACTCGATAAGACAATACATTGGCACATAAACTAGCAACAATCATCAACATTCATTACAGTAAACGTAATGCGGCTTAAAACGTTAAATCCATTTTCCGCTTCTGTAAATATATTATGTATATGCATAACATTCATCGTACGTGTGTGCGTATGCTTATTATTGCGCTAACATCGATCGCGTTTTGCTAAAGGTTCGTTTCACAAATTTACTTGCGACCTACTCGCACATCATCTCGTTACAAAAACTTACGACAGTATATTTAATATAAATGCTTCATTTAATTCTCGTATGTTCAACATACACAATATAGAGAGCCGATGCAATCGCATTTTCAAAATAAATTATGCCCTCCGCTAAATAATTCTCCTGATTGCACAACCCTCCTATTCAGTAAAGCGACACCCGTAACAGCGTTACTATATTAATTAATTAATAACAGAGATAATAACATCAACGGTCACGCTAAAACTTTTATAATTGTCAATATCAAATCAATCGCGTAGATCTATGATACAGGCCTTTGGGACATATTCTTGTTGTAAGGAAAGAATCGACGATCTGCAATGTCCAACATTTTCTTTTTTTCTTTTTTTTTCAGACAGAATCAGTACCCTCTTCACGACAAAAATATCTACGATGAATCCTATGCTAATTGTACTCACAGTTGCCCTTAATAACATCATAATCGACTTTAGCTACTAACTCTCACAATGTCACAATCAACTTCGTGTCGTACAAAATTTACTACATACAATTATAATTATCTCGAGACATTTTAAAACTAGCTGACGATGCATGAATGATAGTAGTACGCGAATGATGTACGAAAAAATTCTTCAAAACACATACATCGAAATCTTTTGACAAATTGATATTTCGAGGATTCAAGCATTTTTATATGAGTGATTTGACGGCAGTGATGTTCCGAATTCGAAATGTCGCGAGTATATGTATGTTTCGATAATTATAATTCTCTCTCTCTTTCTCTCTCTCTCTCTCTCTCTCTCTCTCTTCCGATAGGAAATCGATTCTTCTAACACGATGAGCTTCGATAGAACGAAAGATTTGAATGTTTTTGTTCACTTTATGCACACTGCCTTGGACGTAGTAAAATATTAATATGGCTTTCAGCAATGAGGGTGGCGAATTGCGATCGAAGCTCAACGCATTAAAGTTCCTCGAATTTGGGCGAGTGAAAATTATTAGGCACATACCACATTTCTCCTTGGATCTTCATCCTCACTGAATTACAAAATTCTTAGATTAAGAATTTGTCTTTTACAATTGCTAAAAGTAAGAATCATCAGTTCACAATCTACTACGATTGTAATCTACGTCCATAATTTTGAAAAGTTCAGAGTTCGTCCTCGCTGGACTCGCTGCTGTAAGCCAATTGTTCCTTCCACCATTCTCGAACTTCCAGCATGACGCTGGAAACTTTAGGCGCGGTTACTTTGTTGTTCAACGCTTCCCTTGCCTGCCTGCTTTGCTCTGTATTTTCCGTTAAATGATGCAAATTATTTTTCACCATTGCTACAAAAAATAATCCAAAATAATTCTGCGCCAAAGATAATTAATACGATATATTGTACGAAAGCCAAGTGATTATTTCGGCTTACCTGGCGGTCTGCTATTCCTTTTCTTCGACACTGCGATCTTATCCTTCTCGGATCGAACGGATGCTGGATCCGATAAAGTTGGTGCTAGGTACTTTCTTCCTGAAGCACTTCCTATGCTGTCCGATCTTGGAAGCACCATCGGTTTCTTGGCCCTGTATTTTGGAGCTTCGACATCCTAACAGTTGAAAACAAGATAATAAACTTTTTTCATCAAATTATATTACTTTTTTGAAATCATAATGATGGTACAAATTCTAATTTTTATAAATATAGAAGTTGATACTTAAAAATTTTTTAAACAAAAAATGTCACTATTGGATATCATTGATTTATGATATAAAAATATCAATTCACATTTTTCTACAAGAAATGCTTGGGGTGTAATAAAGCAAATAAAGTGTGAGATAAGACGCACCTTTATTTCAGTCTCCTCTTCACGATCAACACTAACTTCCTTGCCTTTCTCCTCTTTACCTTTCTCTATATCTTGAGGTGGCACAGCTGTGTTATTTGTAGCACGAAGACCCGCGATAAGATTGTTTTGTTTCTGCAAAGAAAAAAAATTATTATTTCTCTGATACGATTTCAGATTAAGTCATTCTCACCGCTCGTATCTTCTTCAGGCAGCCCTGTAACCAAGTTCTGATGGTTTGCTTAGCCACTTCCTCCTCAATTATATACTCGAATTCTTCTCGTGCAAGAAGTTCTTCCAATTGTAGCGCTTTCCTTATATCCACTGAGCGATACGATAACATACTAAAAAATTTTTATTAAGAAAACATTGTAAAATATTCGAATAATGTAAAATATAATGAATGAAAAATTCACGAATTGAAATATTTAAAACATCTAATAAAGAAGAAACTACGTCCTATAGAAGATCTGTCCTGAGAAAATTTCAAATATCTAAAAATTTTACTTAACAAGCTATAAATGTTTAATATTTCATTTACAATCCATATTGTAAAATTTACTTAATAACATCGTGAAAGGTAACATCTTCGCCATTGTGCAATCGTTCGAGTTCGTAGCACATGTATTTGAAGAGCAGGCGATCCTTTTGTGGATCGGTCTCCAATCTACCTTTCAACAATCGCAAGATAAACTTCACCTGAAATCCGCAAACATCAGTATTTGCTTCTTAAAAATTATATTATTTCTAATATAATACGGATTCGCGATAAAATCATACCCGCTTCACCGGTATAACACCTTTCTGATGATTATCAACAACATTCCACGTATTCTGAAAGTTCCTTATGTCTGCATACGATAATAACGCATCCTCTTCATTTGAATAAAATAAAGAAAAGTTCTCCATAATAATAGCTGTTCAAAAAGAAAAAATTTCAATCTTTGTTTTATTCCCTTTAAATTACTCTCTATAGACATCTAATTAAAAAAAATTAAATATATATATATATATATATATATATATTATTATTAAACAGAAAAATTAGATTGAAGCCACTATATAATAATATATTTTCTGTTAAACAATCTCCTTTTTTGTCTAATCTAAGAGGAGAAATACAGCTGATTTTTTAAAATCTAATCAACATGATTTTGTATAAGCTTCTTTGATGTATGTACAAGTATATTGCATACATACCCACTAAAAGATTCAAGACGATGTAAGTAATGATGACGTAAAAAGTGCAAAAATAAATTAGAGAAGCATGGAAATTGCCGCAATCCGTTTCCCAGTAATTATCCGCCGGTGTGCAATAGGGTGGTTGTATCATGCAGTCGTGCATAATTTTGTTCCAATCCTCCCCCGTCACTATGCGAAAGAGCATCGCCACGCCAGTAACCGGTGATTCGAAATTAGCGCGTCTAAATTACAAAGAGATTATTTCTGATATATCAAGCGGAAGCAGAGCAAGATAAAGAAATATTATAATAGAACGAAAAAGAATTTAATACTAAAAAAATTATATTGGAAGAGATTTATATTAAATTATATTGCACGTGTATTTTATATATCTTAAAATTTCGTAGACAGTATATACTTTTCTCACCTTCCTATACCTTCTCCGTACTTCACTGTACCAAAGATTATAGTGCCAGCTAACGCGTAGAAGAAGACAAGAAGAAACATGCCGAATATGATGAAGAAGCTCTTGCAGACGGATACACCAACTGTCAACATTAGCATCTTGAGAGTGGTGTGTTTGCCAGTGATGGTGAAGAATCTCAAGATTACGACCATAAATCCAATTACGTAAGACAGATCGTTCTGAGATCAATACAATAAAACATGATAATATGAGAATGAACAACGAGTGATAGACGAAGAAAAAATACAAAGGATTCTTGATGATGAAAATACCTGCATTGTGCAGTGTATGATAATCCAAATAACGCCTACAACTGTCACGAGTAGATCGTATCTGTTTCTCCTGGATTGCCAATAACCACGCGGTGTAAAAGCAATGTTTTTCATGATTACTTCCACAAGGAACACCAGTGTCAGAATCGTGGAGACCATAGCCAGAGCTTCTGTGTGTTCCTCTTCGAGTCTCCACTTCAGATGAGCAGCAAAAAAGGAAGAAAGATAGCAGATTAAACACGAGCAGGCACGTTATATTTATTTTTACTAGTTTAATGATGGCAAGGAATAAATAATTCAAGAAAAATTTTCTTACGATATTCGTTGAAATTGCATATTTCTTTTGATATGAATCAAGCGCTTGATTCTATGTAGCAATGTTAATAAATCCGTAAAAAACTAAATAGAATGTCAAGCTAGTCTATAAAACTATTTTTCCTAATTTTGTGATTAATCTTTGCGCTATATGCGCTATATGACGCTATATGACGTAAGAATTATGATTTAGCACAATTTTACAATTTTACAATTCCAAGCATACACTTATTATAATTAATAATATTCCTAAAAATTAATACATATTTTTGTAATTCAATTTAAGGAAATAATCAGCCTTGAAAAATATCTATCGAATCTCACGCATCTATATCTGAATATTATTTTGTTCAACTCACAGAAACGCACAGAAGAGCGCTGTTCACGAGTACCATGACAGCAATGAATCTTTTGAAATAAATGTTCTGCGTGATATCGTAGATGAAAGCACGGAACTTCTTGCCGTCCGGTCTAGGTGGTAAGTGCAGTGGCTGAGCGATCTTCAGACGTTTCTTCAAGTCGCACCTATACCCAACAAAAAAAAACTCCTAATCTAGAGATCGCGATATTTACTGACGAAATATACGACATCTCACCACCGTCTTTGATCGACCGTGAGCAAAGCAGTGCCTTTGTTCTCGGAGTAATTCGCGATCACCACACCCACGAACAATGTCAAGCCGATCATGCAACCGAGGAAAATATAAACGTGTATATAGATAGCGTGAGCCTGAAAAAAGATACAATAAGATATTGAAGAATGTGACGGAGAAATAATATTCTTACCCAATTCCAAATTTTGTAATTTTTGTGATCATCTATATTAAACAACATAATCTATTATTCTATCAAAAGAAATAATGACTCACGGGACCAAGAGCTTTAATAAGAACATCCCGTACGTCAAGCCATCCTTTGAAAGAAAGTACTTCAAACAAAGCCATCATAGCATCGCCAATATTATCAAAGTTGAATCTTTTAGGATTAGCCCTGAAAAATGTGTGACAAAATAAGCGTGTACAAAATAGCGTATTTTCTTACATTAGTTCCTTATAATTAATCTGAATTAAAGAAAATGTAAATGAGTAAAATTCTCAGAATTGCATGATTTATGCATACCAAACACGCGGTACTAATATGGACGGATAACTCTCGTTTTCCCCTGGTCGTAGTTTCATCTTCGTCACGAACACTCTTCTCATAAATACTCCGACGCATTCCTCGCGCTTCAAGATCGTGGGATCGTTACATCTCGCTAATCGACCGCCATATAATTGCACTCCATAACTCGCGAACATGAACATCAGCAAGAACAATAATGTTGATACCTGAATGAAATAATATTTATCTGTTAATTTGTTTCATCATTTTCAGATTAGTTATTTCTAGAAGATATAGAGATAATATAGAACGATAATAATAGAATAATAAAGAACGATATTTACCAATAAAATTTCCTTGAATCCTCTGCACAGCTCGTAAACGACTTTTCTCATATGTGGAACAAGAGTGAAAATTCTTAGCGGTCTGACGCATCGTAATATCATCAGCAGTTGCGCTCCAGAATTCGGCGGCACGCTTTTCGGCATCCAACATAAGAATATGAGACTTACCTGCGACAACGTGCATACAATATTATATATTATATATACATACTAAGAACTATTTATGATTTATCACATATAATTATTATACTTAAGATTAAAAGAAATATTTCCCAATAGAATTTAATATTTCCAATATACTAAACAATGTAAATGAAGACATCTAACACAGAGGCAACGTCTTTGATGTAGGCCTTGGGTGTAAAGAACAGACCATCCGCCAAGATTTTTAACGCTAGTTCAATGCTCATACAAATAACGAAGCAGTATTCGGTGATCTGCAACGCCGGTGTCTCCATTACGCGCTTTCGTGGTGTCTCGAACATCATCGAGATGCACGACAACGTCGTGATGAATATCATTACCCAATCGAGATAGGTCACTAAACCAAGGAAATTGCTGGAAGAGATACAGAATTTGTTGAACTTGGCTTCTTTGCTTCATGACGATGGGACAATATATTTCAATATTATCTCGCGATGCTTACTGTAGACTCTTGTACTGCACCTTCCTTTCCTTGCCTGTTAAAGGATCTTTCAATCTCGCGTCATATCTCGCGTAGACGAATAACTGGCAATATTTTCGGAATTTGCTTTCGCGAGGTACCGCAAATAACGGCGTATCGAAGAATGGATGGTTCTCTCGCAAATCATCTTCACGTTGGTTTCTGGAATGAAAGAAGAGATATATAAGATATATAAGAGATATATAATTGTGAAAATCTTAAAAATCTCAGAAATAATTTCGATACCTTCGCATCTCCGCCTGTTGTCTCTTAGCTTGCAGCAATTTGATGTCTAAATCATGTGGCCTTCTGCTTGACGAACTGACTCTGTTTATTCCTCCTATATCACCGTTTTCCATAAGATGCTCGTACGTCTGTTTTAATTTGATCGATCCACTTCGGACGCTTCTTCTGATTGATCTATTTTTGTTATGCCAATAGAAAACATAGATAAATAAATGTAAAAACATAAAATATCTTCGTACTACATACTATACTTAAAGAATATCAGAATTTAATCGATGATAATTAACAGAGACAGTAATAATTTAGAAAATTTTATATGTAATATATTAATTAAAAAAACTATTATTAAATCTTTAAATTGTCCCATTTAAAAAATTTTCAAATTTCTAAATCTAAATTCTCGTTACTCATTCTATTAACATTTCTATTATCTTGTTCTTACTTTTTCGGATCGATGCGAAGTTGCTTAGTGCCACTCACGGTGCCCTGCGGTTTTAGAAGTCCTTTTCCTGGTACTGGAATCATGGCGGAGTCTCCCAAGAGAAGCCTCTGATTATTGGAATCACTAGAACGACTTAAATCTTTAAGTTGAAAATTTCAAGAAATATAATAACGAATGATATTTTACTTACTTTATGATATAAATAACAGAAGCTTTCTTCAAATTAGTAACGACACTTCTCACCTTCGGCGGATTATTTAAAATTTTCACCGGGCGTTGTTTTCTATACACAATTTTTGAATCAAAGGTTTCGTTAATTCTCTTTACACCTTCATTTTCCTCATCCTCTACTTCAAGCACGAATTGTCGCATAAAACTCTCGCGCACCTTAAAAAAGATAATTCGAATATTAATTCAATCCATTGAATAATTAAGCGAAATAGATTGTTTTATAATCTTGAGGCTGTAAGATGTTAAAATTCTTCAACAAAATTAAAACTATTCTAAATTTAATATCTAAGGAATAAACCAAGGAGTTAATAATAATTATTCATGAATATTTACCTTCGGTAAATTGAAATCTGATGGCACTTTGTGAAGACACGTCATCTGCGGACTGTCTGGGAATTTTTCAAAGATTCTCAATCTGAATGGCAAGCTTTCCTTTATCTCGGCACTTTGTTCACGAAATTTCAATTGCTTCAGTTTCTTAATGTCCTCATCCAATTCGAGATTGTCAAGAATTACCGCGACGAAAAGACTTAGCACGATCTGAAGATATAATTCAGCATTAGTTCATATCATAGTTTGCATAAAGGAGATATTGATGATTACCAATGTGACAAAGAGATGATACAAAATGAAGTATACTGCGATAAACGGTGCTATGCCTTCATGTGTTCGTAACATAGTTTCATCCATCACATCGACCCAGGCTTCTTGTGTGAAAATTTGGAACATAGACATAAATGCCTGAAAATTTATATTTTGATGAGTAAGTCACAATAGTCGTGTAATGTGGTTTGTTAAAGTATAATCACTTCAGGAAAAGTTTCGAATTTGGTGAAGTCGCAAAGGAAGCAGAAGAGCTGCATAGAAATACTTGAGGATATCACCAGCAGGCACATGGTAAAAATGATGAGACTACCGAGCTTCTTGCCAGGGCCGAAAATTTTGTAGACAAAGTCCTCCAGCATTGGTGACGCTTTAATAAGCCGAACTATTCTGAGAACCTTCCCATATAAAAATACCATAATAAATTAAAGGTCTTTTATATTGTTTGAATTTTTAGAAGTATAAAAAGACCAACACAACTAAGAATATAAAATATATAAACAATAAGGAAAAAGCATAGACATTAGACTGTAGGAAAAATGTAAAAGTGAAGCGACATGAAAGACGAGGAATCAAATAAAGATAGAAACCTGAAAGAAAGTGAATCCAGAGAGATACAAAAACGGAATAATGTGTAAAGTCGTGCCAATGGCAAGCAGCAGTTCGAATTTGTGAATCGAATGCTTAAAATAACTCCGGAAACCCAGGCACCATATCTTGAAGAGGGTCTCTAAATCCAGCAATATCGTGAAGACGATCTCAGCCCAGTAATAATTGTCATAGTATGTTTGCCTCGGTTTATCATCATGCTTGAAACTCATCGTCGCAGTGGTGATGCCATTCGCTAGAATTGCACACATTATAACTGAACGAAAATGCGGCGACTTGAGAATAGTATGACAAAGTGGAGAGGCTAGGCCCCCATGTTTATTCTCGTCTAATGTCACTAATTTCCAGCCATTATCGTCTCCAGTCAATATCTGCATTAAATAAAGTAAATATATCAATTATATTATCAATAAAATCATACAATTATATTCACTTAAAATTAATTTTAAATATATGTATATTTTTAATGAGAATATTTTAATAAAGTAAAGTAAAGGCTGTTTCTTCAAAGATATCTTTGGTAAAACTGACCTGCGATGCCGAACTGTTGCTAATGTGACCTCTAACGCCCCACATTTGTTGGAACTGTACTCGGATTTCGTTAAAAGTTTCCGTAATGACAGCAATGAAAACGTTCTTCACTAACCAGGCCAAGAAGAATATCATTGTACTGAAGTAAAGAACTGCGCGCCATGCTGGTAGACTATCGATCGCGCGATACATGATAAAGACCCATCCTTCCTGAGAAGCCGCTTGATATACGGTGAAGATACTGGTAGCTAAATAATTCAAATTTGGAATTAAATTTTCAGACAATAAGATATTTTTAAATACTTACAAATAATATTCGAATATTACTTTAGTTTTTAATTGATAAATAATATTAAAATAAATAATATTAAAATTGTTCAATCTTCATATTAAAAAAAGACTTACATGCGGTGTATACAAGATATAAAAATCGACAAAATTTTGATAAAATTGCACTGGATAAATTATAATATAATTTGTAATCTTATTACTATCTTTGAAGCTATTATAATTATTATTACATAAGAATATAGAATGTGAAAATATGAAATATAAGAAAATATGTATAAGAAAGATAAAATCATAAAGTTGTAACAAATGTTCCAATAAATTAGTTAGCTTTACATATTCTTAGAAAAATAATATGAAAGCCAATAAATACAGAAGAACAAGGGCATAATAACATTAACATTAACTACTACCAAACTCGTCAAATCCATTGAAGCCTATAATATACTTGGTCAACTCCAGTTTCATGCAGACCATTCCTTCGGGGCATTGATATCCAGATTCTGGATCGGTGGAGCAGAATGTGTCAGGAATAGCCAGGCTGTTGATCGTAATGTAATTAGGCTCAGTTGTGTTCAGCACGCAATGATTTTTTAGTTCGCCGAAGAATTGCACACCCAAAAGACCATAAAGGGACATGAAGAACAGGAAGAAAAGCGTTACGTTGTAGATCTGCTGACTCGAGCGTCTAAATATAAATCATATATTGTTAATAAACTTAAATAAATTAATTAAATTAAATTAATAATTGTAGTGTATAATAGTATCTTGTGATATCTTATTCTTATTTAAATGTAAATCTTTCATATCAATTTTACATCAATATCCTTACTTGAAGATCTGATTGATTCTGGCTCTGGGCATTGAAAATTTAAGAAAGACTCGAAGGAAGCGTATCATGATCAGCGGCCGTGGTGACCGCGCTATTGAAGCGTAACTAAATTTTATGAAACCCAGCATCTCAAACATTTGCAGAATTACAGATAACCAGAGAAAGATTACCATAAACCCGTCAAATTGGCACCAGTGGTCTTTCAGGTAAGACTTATCCCTCTGCAATGCCATTTATAATTTCATTCTAGTCTATATCAAATGTGTTACAAGTGCATACAAATTTTATTCGCCATTTCATAATGTTGTTGGTGTCATAATAATAAAATAAAAACTTTTAATTATTTCTCAAAGCAATCAAGTATCTCAATTGTATCTCTTTGATAAAGAGGGACTTTACCTTTACTATTCCCCGTATATGCATCTTAGCGATCATCTCGGCAGTGAACAGAAACGTGATTATCAAATCGCAAATAAAGGTAACATATTGAAGGGACGGTACTTTCTCAAAAGTTTTTGGAGTATTCAAGCAAACAGAAGCCAACGAGACTAGGGCGCAAAGTCGCATCAACCGTCTTACCCATAACTGAAATCACATAAAGCGGTTTTCAGGAAAGATCTGATTGTGAGAAAAGGAAAACATTTTCGATTTTTACAATTTTCTCCCCTGGGTCAATTTATACTTCCACTCACCTTGTTGACCCATTCTATGTCAGCGCTCTCATTGAGGGACTCTTCTGGACCATAATCGGCCAGGACGGGTTCCCCCTTGAGGCTCTGCTTCCGCCCCAGCATCATAATAGGGATTATGTTCGCAATGGTGAGGCCTGGAAGTAACAGAAAAATGATCGAAATTGGACATATCATTAATAAAAATGATTATTAAAAATTAAATTATTATTTGACAAGATAAGTATGCATCACGTTTGCTCTCAATGTGTTCATATATCTTTCTATACATTCTATCCACTATTTTAAAATATATGTATTAGATTAGTAATACATCTTATTAGTATATATGTAACATTTCAAACTTTATATAAATAATTTATTAATATATATTTTAATTTCCAGTAACATATACTTTTAAAAATAGCTCAATAAAACTTAAAAGATAGCTAGTTTACGAAATCGGTGTTGTTCGTAAAAGGGATAACTCTAAGGAATATTTTATTATCAAAGAATTTACCTTTCTTTTAGCTGTTCACGAAACGACAGACACTGCCTTTACGGCAATTTCTATAGACTACATCTCGATATAAAGCAACGATAAAGCTCAACATGTAATAAACATCTCAGAGGTAATAACAAGCTGGCAATGTCGGGGTGAACATGTTTCGGCCGTGTCGCCAGCACGGCCGAAAGTCTGGGCAAATGGGCATGAGCAGTGTGTCCTCCACGGTCTCCACCTTCTGTGAGAAAATCAATATTTCACACTTTATTCTAAAGGGCGCGAATTTCCAGAAATCGTGATTTTTTTATAATTATTTATTCCTACTTAAAAATATTCGTCTTTAATTAAAATATTAAATCAATCCTTTTATCGCTAAATTAATAGATGTTACCAATAACAGTTTAACAGCGAAAATGTTGATGTTTTTGAAACACAATTTTCATATATAATTTTCAGCAAATCCAAAGTTCTAGCTAAACATATAACTAATATAATATAAAGTTATATATTATAACATAACTTTATACAACTAGTATAACATAATAAAAATTAAATTATTATAATAAATTATTTGAAAGGATTAAGTAAAAAGAGGGAGAAAACGGGAAGATTTTTTTTCTCTCTTTTATTTATATACAGAATACGAGCTTATAGATAATATTATTTAATCTCTTTAATTAATAATTTAATAAAGTAGTTTATTAATAGAAAAATACAGTCATTTGTTATGTTCATTTCTTTACTTATCCTTATTTTGTATTTTTGAAATATATAAATATATCTTTCTTTTCTTGCTCTTTCATTTACTCACATGACGCTGAAAGTTAATGTATTTAGTTTCATCATACAAACTGATAAAATGTGATTAAATGCATTGCAATTATGAGTCAGATCTCTGCGAGGATTATTTTATGCATTTTCATCTGCAGCAGCCATCAGTTTCGAAAATTCGGAATCTGGATAAGAGAGAAGTGTGGCAGGTGCATCAAATTCAACAATCTTGCCCTCGCTCATGACGAGAATACGATTACACGCAACAACAGTTTGTAATCTATGAGCGATCGTAAGTACAGTGCAATCCGCGAACTCGTTCTGCAGCGTGTTCTGCACTGTCGCTTCAGTTTCCGGATCGACGGCGGCCGTGGCTTCGTCCAGAATCAGTATCTATAATATGCGTATAACATGTTAATATTAATTTTAATATTCTAAAAAGAAATAAGAAGTATTCTCCGGAAATCAATTTTAAATGTATGTAATATTGCAAAAATCGTTCAATAAAAGTGCATTACCTTTGTACTGTGTAATAAAGCTCTTGCCAGACAAAGAAGCTGTCTCTCGCCAATGCTCAAATTATTTCCGCCAAATCCAACGGACGCATCGAGATTTCCCGACATTAGAGACACCTTTTCTTTCATCTGAGTCTTTTCAAGAACATTCCAAATATCATGATCGGCGTGATGTTGGAAAGGATCCAAATTAGATCTAAAAAACGAATCAAATGAAGAGAATAGCTAGCAAAAATTGCTAATTAAATTTATTACCTTACAGTGCCACTGAATAAAACTGGATCTTGAGGAATAATTGACAATTTATTTCTTAGTATATCTAATTCTAATTTCGAAATATCTATACCGTCGATTTTAATGATCCCTTCACAAATTTCGACTAATCGGAATAAAGCTACGACTAAGGAGCTTTTACCGGATCCTGTGCGACCTACGATGCCTGAAATAATTCACAATTAATTTCTCGCATAAGAAAATGCGACAAACGAGAAAGAGAAAGAAAATATTTAGCTATTACCAATTTTTTCTCCGGGCTTTATCGTAAACGAGACATCGAGCAGTATAAGCGGCAACTCCTCTCTGTATCTCATCTGAACAGCTTTGAACTCTATTTTGCCACGAGAAGGCCAATCATCGGCTGGTTTAAGAGCGACTGTTCTGCTTGCACCTTCTTTCTGCAAAGTCTGAATAAGATATAAGATTAAAACAAAAAGAAATTACAGAATCAGAATTTATTATCAATTAAACAGAAATAGATTACCTTGAGGTAGTAACTAATTCTCTCTACGCTTATAAAGCGCACTTCCGTCTCAGACATTAGTCTGACCGTATACTGGAAAACACCAGTCATCTGTGTGGCATATGCCATAGCCAGACCGGCAAAGGCCGGCGATATTTCATTTTTAAATGAAATCACGAATAACGCGATTATACAGGATGAAGCAATTACCAAACTATCCAGTCTAATCGCAGACCATCTCATCGCGGCTTGACATAGATACTGACATAAATTATTCGTGTTGAATAATTCTTCAAATCTATCGACAAGAAACAATTCAATCGCCATATTCTTTTTCTATTACTTCATTATTATATGATGCATGTATTTCACTAAATAATTACCTGTATAAGAAATTCTTCTCCTTTTGAAAAGCGTGAATTGTACTTAAACCTTGAATCGTCGTTGTAACGAAACTTAAAACAGGAGACCGCGAGACACTCTCCATTCTTTTCAAATCCCTCATTCCTATTCTATGAAGACACAAAACAAAACAGTTAATCATATGTAAATTATATACGTAAATTGCGATATTTAGGCTAATACCTAAACAATTTGCCAACGAAGAAGAATAGTACACCAAATAGAAGTAACGGTATCGAAAACCAGGGCAATATGCCACAAATAAAAAAAATAGCAAAACTGCAAGTAAAAATATTTTGCACCATGTTTTCTATCGATATGGGTAAATAATTATCAACTGCAAATCAGAAAATTAATTAAATTAGATATATTGATTTGCGACAAGTGCATGTGTAAAATAATTAAAAAATTATTCACTTTCGTCTATGTCTCGACTGAAAACGTTCTGTATTCTACCACTTGGAGTAGTTTCGAAGAAGCTTAACGGAGAACTAATAATTTTGTGAAGAAACGTGTTGTGCAATGTAGTCGAAGCTTTTATCGTGGCAAACATAATTATTAAGCCACGAAGAAAACTTGTCAATAATATGCCGATGATGCAAGCACCGTATATATCTCGATAAAATGAAAAATCAGGATTAGCGTTGATATCCTCTGAGTATATAGTATCATTAGTTCCTGGCATAGTCACGTTCTGAAAATTAAATAAGATTGACACGACGTCTGTGACGATATATCAAATATTAACTAAAAAAGTGATAATAACAAAAATATTACTAAAATATTTTTTGATTGAAGAAAAGAGATAGATATATATTTATTTATCTCTTTA
The DNA here is from genome assembly GCF_000143395.1 of Atta cephalotes. NCBI lineage: Eukaryota > Metazoa > Arthropoda > Insecta > Hymenoptera > Formicidae > Atta > Atta cephalotes. The sequence continues at coordinate 85,356 of NW_012130132.1, forward strand.
TATATATATATATATATATATAAAATATTGAATACAATGTACTACTTACGCCTCCGCCAGCTTTAATCCATACAGCGAGCCACCAAGTACTGAAGGCCGAACTACCTACGTTCAAAAAAACGTAAAAAATACGAGAATAGCGATCAAATAACCACCTGTAGCTTGTATATATGTGTGATAAGTGTACGACTTGACGGATCCACTTTCAGACTTTTCTGCCATTGTTAAAGTTCCTATTCAATACAATTAATATAATTTAAAAAAGAAAAATATCAGAGATCTCTAAATCAAAAGATATACGATTAAATGCGCGTACCTTTGTATAATTTCTCTTTTCCATAATTTTCTTTGTGCGCAGATTTCTTTTGCACTTCTAAATCGTTAATACTTTTTTGTGTTACTTTCATAGATTTAACACTGTGAAAAAATAAAAGATTACTAAATTACTTTCAAATAATTCAAAAAATACAATGCCATTAAACGTACGCTGATAAATTATCTTCCGTTGCAATTGTGCTGTTCTTCACCATTGATGCGTATTCCCTATCAAGTCGTAAGAGATCTTCGTGGGTTCCATGCTCTACAATCTTGCCCGCATTCATCATGTAAATTTCATCACAGCGTTTTAAAAACTATAATGAAAAAATTTGGAATATTTTAAAATTTTGACGCCAATATTTCAAATCACATTGTTAATTAATTTCCTTTGAATTTATTTTTTATATTTTTAGAAAACAATAAAAATATATATAGAGAAAAATTCTCATGAATTTTATTATATTATTAACTATGAGGCACATGTATATTATTAATAAATATTTTGGAATTTTAACATCAATTAAATACATACTTGAATGTTATGTGTCACGAAAAGAACAGATTTGTTTCTAAGAGCTTCAAGGATCAATTTCTCGAATATATATGAACCAACGTATGCATCAACTGCGCTCAAAGGATCATCAAGAAAATAAATATCCCTGAAACAATAAATACAATTGCTATATTCGATTTTTATCCGTTTCTACCAATGTAGATTAATTTTAATCTCGGCTCAATTTTTAGAACTAGAACTAGAAAAAAAAGAATTAGTTGAACCGAGATTAAAATTAAACTGCATTGGTAGAAACAGACATTAGCAGCACAACTAATGTATTTCTTAAAAAGGAAATGATAAAGATTTTACGTACCGATTGGCATAATATGCTCGCGCGAGCGCAACTCTCTGCTTTTGTCCTCCGGATAGATTGATACCTCTCTCACCGATCTCAGTATCATCTCCTCCCGGTAACATATTTAAATCTTCCTTCAGATTGCAAATTGTGATCGTGTGATAATAACGTTTGGCATCAAACTCCTCGCCGAACAAAATATTCTCCTTAAAGGTTCCATTCACAATCCATGCCTGTTGGCTGACATAAGCACAAGTGCCCTCCCTTAAGATGTGTCCCTTTGTTATTTTCAGCTGTCCTAAAGCTGCTAAAAGCAGACTGGACTTGCCGCTGCCTACGTGACCACAAATACCGACCAGCTTTCCTTTAGGTGCTCCGAAATGCACGTCAGTAAGAACTTCAACGTATTTAGCTTCTTGTATCAATTGATTCAAGTTTTCCAGTTCCGGCGGACTGTCTGTGACTGGTAGCGATTTCTTTCTATATAAAAAATAGTTATCGCAATACATCAGAGAGATTATTATAATAAATATTATGGAATAAATATTTACTTTTTCTTGTTGTCGATCAATGCATCTATTTGAAGCGTCATACTGTCGCAAACGAAGGTACCATTAGCAATGGCAACTGCTTGCGATCTCACAATCGGTTTTGATGCTTGGCAACTGCTTTCATCCAATAGTAATACACTCTATACAAATATTGCTTTGTTAATCAAATTATCTAGTCAATAAATTTTCAAAGAAATGTAAAGCCATTGTTAAAAGCACATTGAACAAATAAATATGTAAAAATGTAACTTTATGCAGAAATAAGATAAAGATATGCAATATACATTTTGCGATAATCTAGATATCCTTCGCAGTAGTATGAAATATCCCCAAACGAATCAATTTTTAAAAACAAATTTATACAGTAATATATATATGCTCTTTAAGCTCATCATAATTGACATGATACAGATACAAAAGCAACAAAAGAAGCAAAAATGAAAATGCTGAATAGGCAAGTTTTGTTAGCAAAATGGAAGCTTATTATCATTCGGTTATATCGGAAAATGAAGATGTTAATAGGAAAAGCACGGTTGCGATATAACACATATATATGGTGCAATCTGTGCATTTCTATTAGATATAAACAAGAATAAACCTTTATTCTGCCAAAAGTTATCTTTACTGCGGTGATATTAACTAAGGCCACTTGTAAAAACATGAAAGAGGTACGAATTTGAGCATTGAGTACCGATACGAAAGGAAACACCTGAAAAGTGTAGAATTAAATCGACTGTTATAATCCTCCGTGGCATGGGAACGTTACATCTTCACTCGATATTGTATACAGATGCAATTCGGGTATTTGGCATATTAAAAGAACCGCTAAGAAAACAGCTGTTCGAATGTAACAAGGTGCTTTACAAGGCATGCAGTGTTTGTCCATAATTTACTTTAGTTTTACTAAAAAGCTTATGTTACATTAAAACAACATTGACCTCATGTACGTATTATTATAGGAAGTGTCCGTGCTGTTTTTCGCTAATCTCTATTTGCAAAAATTCTTTATCAAAATATTAATTTATATAATGATTGAATATCTTTAATAGACTTTGCAAACTAAAATTCAATGACAATTTAGATTAGAGTTAATTACTTGTATTTTAATATATAATCTCGGTAAAAAAATATATAAAAATAAATTAACGATTCAAACGAGATTAAATTTATTGAACACGGATACTGACTTTCTAATAATAGGTACGGATATTCGACCTCCCATTAAGCTGTACATGAAATCACTTAAAAAACATGGAGACCTTGAATCTTCTAAGAGCTATGAGGGCGCTGATAAAATATCGCGTGGTATCCTTAAGTGACGTGAGTGCCAGTCTAAGTAAATTTCCAAATAATGTGGTCATTGGAAAAGCCTGTAATATAATCCATTGATTGTAAAATTCAGGAGATATTATCTTGCAATTGAGATTGCGAATATTCGTGGAAATTGATTGAACTAACTTCTGAGGGAAAACTTTATCATACCAAAACTTTATCTTACCAAATTGCTTACCTATTGAATGTTTTTCGATTTCTCCTGATATACATAAAATTTAGATATTTATGAAAATATATATCTTAAAAATCAGAAATTATATTAAAAGATTATATTTTGTACCTGTGCAGCTGTTAATCCACTGCCCGAAGCAATGTGTGCTAAAAACGTGATGATCGCGGATATAACAGGTATAGCAGGCGTCAAAGAAATACTAAGACTTTGAAAGTACGCAGTCTTATGAAGCCAACTTTCTTCTTTCTTGCGTATAGCTGCAAGAAAATTATTAAATTGCCTATATTTTATACACACAAATTTTTGTAAATGTAAATTTAACAAATTTATATATCTTTCTAATAAAGAATATGTATATTAAAATAAAACTCTATTGCTTTGCCAATAACATTGCTTTTAATAATTTCTGTTCTATATAAAATATAAATTTTCTATTGTATTATTCTCACCGAGAAGTTTTTGGCCAAAATATTTCTCCCAGGCATACATCTTAATTAACTTTATGCATTCGAGAATCTCACTCATGAGTCGCACCCGAGTATCTGTAACGTTTACCGATTTCGAGCGAAAATAGCCAGTCGCACGAGAGATGAAGTACTAAAACAGATATTGCTCTGCTTATCAAAATATGCAGAATGAGCATTTGTAAAAATTTTTCTCTTAGAATTTTGATACAATATCAAAATATTATTAATATCTACAATGACTAAATATCTTTAACAATGAGCTATTTACCTGACACGGATAAAACGAGAGAAAAGCTATCATTCCTACTAGAGCAATGGGATTGAATAGCCACAATATGTAAATTATACCACAACTTATAACTATCGGCCCGCTGATAATCATTGGTCCATAAATAATCACATCAAAAAGTCTTTGACTGTCGTTGCAAAATAAATTGATTATCTGAACACAAGAATCATATATTACTTCATTAAGAGAGCATTTTCTTTGTGTTTAAAGATTTACGGAACAAATTAAATATCTCACTTCTCCTGTACTTTTATTGCCAAGACTATTTAATCTTATAATCTTCTTATACAACAGAGCTGTACAAGCCGACTTCAATCGTAATCCAGTCTTATAGTTCATGTTCCATGTCCAGGTAAAGAAGAAAGCTCGCAAAGAATCGCATACTGTCAGCAGAAAAACCCATTTGATACCATCCCAAAAGTCCTCTTCTGGAGACTCTACGTGTTCCAATATTTTCCTCATTAATATCGTCTAAGTGAAAAAAAATTCTATATTATAATACAAAGATTTAATTTAATAACAATTTAGATATTGTTATAAGAATGATCTTACCGGACTTAGAAATCCAAAAATAAGAGAACATGTCAATAAAAAACATGACATACAAACTCGTGTGCGTACAAATTTCCACGCAACTGTAGAAAAAGATGCTGCATTCGGGCCATTTTGACTTAGTTCTTGTTGCCAAAGTACATCGAGTCTAAAAAAATAATTCTTAGTTATATTATAACTACAATAAAACTTCGTTTAGCTGAAGTGTCGGAGGACAGTTCCGATACCAGTATTTATTAGTTCCAATAATAGCTGACATTAAGAAAACAAATTGAATGCATCGAGCTCTTATTATCCAAACTATGACGCCATATCTATTGTCTAAATAGAGTGCCAATAAACAGAGTTTTACTTATTTGTTCAGGATACACAATAATATATTAAACTCACCTAAGTGCATTGTACTCGCAGCTATCATATACCGATATGTCCGGTAAGTCCTTTACCGTAAGACCTTTCTTGTATGCTTTCCATAAGTATGGCGTCATCCATGTTATATATACATAAGAAAATAATCCAGCATTATCCGCTGGTGAATTTTCTTTCTTCCTGTAAAATATATTTTCATCATTAAAACAATAATTTTTCCCAACAAATATCAACAAAATAGTAACACAACTTATTAATTTCTCATTCAAGAATGTAACTAATACAACACATGTGTTATATTACTATTATTTGATTAAGTTATATTGTTGTATCTGATAAAGATCATATATAATACATTTCATTAAATATTTTATTAAATATATATTAAACATTTTTAATTACTACAAAAGATTATTGATTGAGACTTCGATTACGTACTGGTTTTGATACCGTATTGGTATCAAATTGCTCAAAGCATTATTGTATTTCTTCATCCCAGATCTGGGGATATATTCCCTAACTTGTTTCGCTGTACTGCCACTTGCCTTTGGTAAAAGAGAATGCTGTTGCTCGGGCTCCAAAGATCTAAGAAAAGATTGAAAGAAATTGGTATATCTTCCAAGTTAATTCATATAACTGAATTCAAATAAAATATTTCATTATTTTTCTCAAGAAGAGAATATGAAAGACAATTTTAAATGACCATATACCTTTCATTACGTTTGTGTTGTACGTTACTTTCAATCCACTTGTCATTATCACCATTGTTGCTTTCTGTGTCTTGTCCCATTTTTACAGAATACTATTATTATTTGACAATTCACTCTAACAAATGTAATGGTACCGGAAGAATCTGAAACTTGAAACTTAAATTCACATCACAATTGCATCTCGAAAAACTAAGTGAGATAAAGATCTCTAATCACCGCAAGGCGTGTCGTGATAAAGCGAAATTACATAAAGCTACAAAATATTATATATATGTTCGGTGAGAATTAAGCTAGTTATTACGTATTTCAAAAAATCGAGGCATAAACAAACTTCTTATACAACTGTGAAAACGCATGACACGACTATAAACATGCCAATCCCTATATAAATTATTCCCACATACTTTCATTCACGCAACCCTTTATACATAAATAAATAATATTCAATACCATTACTTACCTCATCGACAGTGTGAGATATCCTCATTTGCGACAAGTAATCACCGGTTACATCGGCGACACTGATAAGAGTACGGTTTAATCTCTCGACATCATTAATGAGTGCGTATTTTTTAAATTTCCGTTCATGCGCGAAGCCGAAGAGTAGAACAGGGAAGGGTGAGGCGCAGTCGTACCGTATATGGCATTTATATAACATGCACACCTTCTTGTGTTGAATGACTTTAATACCTGCAATAATAATTTAACGTTTAGTAGAATATCATTTCATAAAGCATAAATTCGAGTTCTGTTGGCGCACAAAAACAAACCTTACTTGGAGAAGCCTTTTCTCTCCTTTGGAAACTGCGAGATCGTGCGTTTTATCTTGTTTACAATATCGAAAATAGAATAAACCGTCAAAATTGCTTACCAGTTCACTTTCGATTGATGGGGATATGAATCAACGTACTTTGAACGTGCTCGAAAACTCCGTGCACAGAATGATCTTCTATCAAAGCCGTACGCTTTTGTCTCCTGGAAAAGTGTGGGCAGTCATATCTGGAATCTCAGCTGACCCATGCTTCGTCTTCTGACAGTTCGATTTTCTTCCCGGAGCTTCCGTTTCCAAGTACGATGAACCACTCGTGCATTGTTTACTTAATGAAACGTTTGCGTGTGAGGAAGCGTATGTGAGTGACGTGTCGGCGTATTCACGACTGTATACGGGGTGTCTGAAAAGTTATATTATGTTACAACGTTCGAGTCCATGGAGTTCGCTATTAAATGAATAAATGTTTTGTATTATATATTTTTACAAGAGTTGATATCGAAGATACATCAAGTCTTGTAAAAATATTATAAAAAGTAGATACTTAAATAAATCAATTAAGATACAAAATTATATTTGAATAAATGTATAAAGCAATTAATAAAAGCATAGAAGATACTCAATTTACTTCGTAAATATATGAATGAATTCTGTTTGTATTAGAATAATTAGAATATTCTGGCCCAGAATATTTTAAATAACATGTACAAACAAGATTCATTCATTTTATCCTTGTTTAACATTTGATGAATAAGGCTAAAATGATACTCGCAGATACTCGAAGTTTTCGAAACGCAATTGTTGGAGAAAAAATTTCTCAAAATTTTTATACAAATTGGAACATTTTTTAGAAATACTTGAAAAAGTTTATCTTTTTTTTAGAATTTTTCATGTCATTTTATTAGAAAGAGAAATTTTAGAATATTTTTTTTCGGAATTCACATGAATAAATGAATGTTTTAGAATTCTAGAAGAAATACAGATTTTTTTTGACATCTGTGTGAAGTGCTCCAATTTCTATAAAAAAATCAGAATTTTCTAAAAAGTTATAAAATTAATCAGAAATTCTAAAAAATTTGATATAAAAAAATTCCAAGAAAAATTTTCATTAAAATATATTCTTAGATATACCGTTTTTGATAGTTTCTTCTATAAATGAAATGCTGAAGATGTGTGATTCATATCTCAAAACATTATCAAAAATATAAAAATTTCAGATAGTTTCATTATTATGAATATCTGTGTAAAATTTGAGCACAATTCTGATTATTTTGCTGCATAAAACTATTATAAGCTAACATTAGTTTATTTGATTAATTATTTGACTAATACTTTAAACTGATATAGCTAAAATATTCTTAATAAGTTTTGGATGTGAAATGAGGAATTGACTGGATTTTCAAAGAATTTTATTTAGATTGGATTTTTTTCTCAATTTTGAATGACAATTTTATTTTAAGAATATAATACATGAACTAAGAATATGTATAACAATACAAATATAAATAAATTAGATTTACTCGGCGTAATTCAAAGTCGAACATTCAATTGAAATAATAAGTCTAACTTATTCACGTTCGTATTGTTTCTGGGAATTATGCATTTTACGCACTTCCTCTTCATTGTTTCGAATTTTTTTTTTATTCAAACATGTGCGATAATATAAACCGAAATCAAACCTGCGTTAAGATATATATAACATTGACACTTGCAACCGGCACACCGACTTGAAGAGAACTGCAGCGTCTCCTTATATAGTTTCGTAACATCTATAAATATCAATGGAAATTATAATTCTTATTCCAAGATTATACGTCATATAGTACATTATCGCGTTGTGGTGAAAGATGAGTGTAAGCGGCTATTATATCTAACTTAGGATCCCGCATGTACAATACATAAGACAATACGAATTTATTGAGGTGTAATCGCGAACTGTAGTTAGTCCGTATTATAATCATATATTTTGCGCTTTACAGCTCATCACTACGTCTCGACGCATATTGACGATTATCATATTTAAGCCTGCATCAAAGCTATTACGATAAGTAATAAATTTATATTATATAAAATTATAATTCTAATATTTGATATTATCAGAAAATATCATGTACGTCGCCACTAAAAACAAGAAATATTTTTATCGCAGTTAATCTAATTATATGCTAAACCAAACTCTAAAATTATATTCTTTTCATTCAATAATAATTCCCCAAGAAATTTTCGCCTTGTATTTTATTTCGACGACGTACGATTATCTGTTGACATTGCGCTCAGTTTAAACGAAGAAAAAAAAAAAGTTATCAAAGGGGAACTTTCCACCTTTACTCATTCATAGCAAAAATTAAATTATATGTTCTATGTAAATTACATATTTTATATATGTTTATAACATACTTTATGTTATAAACGAATAAGCGAGAGTACTTATACTACTATTGATTTGGCTTACGATTAACATATAATTCAAGACTATATATGAAAAAAAAAAAATAAAATAAAATAAAATCTATTCATATTGCATCAATGTGATTTAGAAGTGGGTCTTTTCCATCGATCACTTTGATTCTTTTGAACGTTTAGCGTTAGAAACGCATTGCCCGATCTCAAAAACTATTGTAATTGCTGCCGCCCAACTGCGAGTTGAAAGTTCTGTTGTTTGGAGAGTATCCTTGCCTGAAGTTGTTACTTAAGCCTGTATATAAAGAAATCTATATGTACGTATACATAAACATAGTAAATAATATGTCAATATTATGTCAATGTGATATAATAAACGCGAAAAGAACATTTGCTTGTAATTTAAGTGTTAAAAATTATAAAACTGTTTTCAAATTATGTAATAGGAAAAAATATATACAAAATTCAATTTATAATAATTGTAAGAGATTATTAGATATATTTTCAAAATATCTTAAGTACAATTATTTTATTTTATCTTGTTATGTTTTCAGATATTTTTTGGTATGATCTAACAATTTTATCTCTATAGAAATTGTTAATATGACAAAGACTCGTAAGAAATTATTTTATATATTTTAAAAATATATTTTAGAGAATAACAATAATTTAGAGTTTTAATTTAAACAGTTTTTATCTTCTGTAGCGTGTTTTTGGAAATTTTCCATATGATCCAGAATTACCTCCACAGAAATTGCCAATGCCACTTAGTGACATGTTACTTGATCCGCTGGATGAGTTCATGAATAGCTCAATGTATCTGTGCGACATGTGGCTTTTATCCTATAATAAAATGTGAAGAAGTTAAAATTATATTATCTTAAAATTACATAATCGCGCGCGCGCGTGTGTGTGTGTGTGTGTGTGTGTGTGTGTATATATATATAAAATCATACATAATCGTATATTATAATCATATATACTGTTTAAATGATTTCTGAAGTTGACTTCGATTAAAGAAATAAAAAATGTACACACAAACCTTGCACATTGCTTTCAAAGCTTCTTCATGAGTCGCGAATTCTACATCAGCTTCTCCCGATGGACGACCACCATTCTCAAGAATAATGCGAACATTTACCGGTTCAATTGGTCTAAAGAACTGCAAAATAAGACCAACCATCCAAAATGTTATGTTATTGAATATTAGGAAAGAATTTTTGAAAAATAGAATTTTATCATTATTAAATAGAATCTTATCAGTTATGAGAATTACATCAGCTATGTCTTGTTCTGTCGCTTTGAACGGCAGTCCTCGCATATGGATACTATACACGCCAGAATTACCGCCCCAGGAATCATTGTTGCCTCTATAATTGCCACCCTTCATGTCCATGCTGCCACGCATTCCCATATTGCCACCACGAGATCCATAATTGTTCCCACTTCCCCATGGACCGTTATCAAAGTCTAAAGATTACACAGTTTACGATAAAGCTGAAAATAGACTAGAAGCTCTAAGGAAGTAAAATATAAGACATGTAAATACATACGTAATGAATTAGTACGTGAATTGTATATTAAGTCTCTATTACGGTATTGTCCTGCACGATTGTCTTCGTACTTCGATAGATGAAAGGAATCACCTCTATTTCTGGATCCTCTGCCATTGTTGCTAAAACGATTCATCCCACCGAAGCGGTCACCACGAGTATACGGCGCGGGCCTCTGATTGAAGCCGCCCATAGGACCACCGCGCATTTTCGGTCCGATACTAGCGCGTACCTCGGATAAGCTGCTTCGGAAGATCTCGATATATCTGTTAACGATTGAAGATATACGCGTTAGAGATGCACAGAGCGATACGTTAGCAAATAATCATTATTATTATTATTATTATTATTATTATTATATTATTATTACTCTCACCATACAAATGCCACCAAATTGAAAATTCGACAAAACTTAACGATACGGATTTAATTCGAGATATCACAAATGGTGAGAGACAAGAAAAACAAAAACAGTGATACACATTACTTTATAGAAACAGAAAAAGTGTAAAGAGGAGCCATTCCTGCACAGCAGTAGCGAGAGATTAATTATTTACTGTCTGACGTTTACAATAAAAAGAAAAAAAAGGAGGAAACTTGTCTGGCAGTTTGGCATTGAAGTTGAGTTTACAAGTGTGACAGAACAATTATATTCATACTAAACCTCCGCAATTTTTTATTAAACCTGCGAAGAGACCCTCCCACGATGAAATTCCTTCCCGACGTATCTACGTCACACGTACCCCACAAGCCCATGCGACGCCGACGATCTTCGGGTAAGCTACGCTCACGATTGCACCCTTTTGCAGATGAACGAGCATTTTGGTTGATGTAGATTATCAATTTAACATACGCTGACATAAAAAAAAATGTCCTAGTGTAATAATAAAGCGATTTGAAGTTTACTAAATAGTTTTTTTTTATTTTAAAATTTATAAGAAGATTTGATTTTGAATTTACAAGACAGTTTAATCTTGAAGTTTAACGTTCATCTGCAATTATGGGCGTCGCTTAGACGTTGTCGTATTGGATCGATGGTTATATCTCTCCACCTCTCTCCCTCTCTCTTTCTCTCTGTAGCACCCACCGAGCTTTGGCATGCCCTACCCATTTCCCATGGGATTTGGTGATGATGGTAAGGGGCTATCTCCCGCCCCCCAACACCCACCCATAAATATAAATAGTTGGGTCCACAGTACTTTCGCTTACGTACGACTATTTAGTTGTAATTGTGTTTTGAGAGAGGCAGTTTCTTTATGTCAAATAAGAAAAATTTTCTAAATGTGATCCTCTTTCGACACAAAAAAAATTCATTTATAACTTTAAAAAACTTAAATTATTTATCTCGACACAGCAAGATGCGGGATTTTCTCAAATTAGCTTATGTTAAAAATTTTCAAAACGATACACATGTACTGAATAGAGCTTAATAATAATAGTACAAATATAATGGTTCCTCCATTTTCGTTCTCGCGCGGAAAATCCTCCTCAGAGAAAGATAAAGAAGCTGCATCCGTATCGTAGAATTCGTTCCCACTATTTACTAAACGAAATGTATATACCTACATGTACTACGATCATTAATATAAATGATATGGAAAAGTCATAAGTATACCCAAACCCAGCTATACCGTCTCAGTGCCCCACCTGTGTCCTATCTTTTCCTTGTGTTTCTGCAGAGCGCGCTCCGCAACATCTTTGTTAACAAATTGAACGTAAGCCTCCCCAGTACTGCGGCCCGTGTAGTCTGTCGGTAGTGATATCCCGTTCGGAAGAATCTCCAACCCTGACCCACACATAATCAAACATCGATATTGTAGCTTATAGGCACCCATTAGGAAAAAGATGTTATGGTCAAGTTTATTAAAACCCTTATAAAAGAAGCAAAACTTTTAAGGACTCTAAAATTGCGCACATATGTGCGCATTCTTTTTCTTTCTTTCTTCTTTCTCTTCGTGATTCTCCTTATACAGATATAAGACATTAAATTGCCACGTCCGAAAACCAAAGTTAAGAATTAAGCTCGATCAAATCGCGCAATGAAAATATTTTCGTTCGTACAAATTATAAAAATCATAAATCTGCGACACATTCGTACAACTCAGCGAAATCTTAAATCTTAACTAAGGCTAATCGTCGATATCAGAACACAGAGACATCGTTCTTCAGATGGAATTTAATTTCATCTAATTTAATTTAGATAGATGCGTTTGAGCCATTATCTCATTACTTTTAATAGCTAATTTTAGATTAAGCAACTAATATTGTTAGAAAGCAATTGTTACAGCTTACTTGCTTACTATAAAACTCATTGATGCAAGATAATAATTTTAGTAATTTAATTGTTAAAGCCATCGAAAGTATTCCGTCACTGCGTTCCTGAGACAAATGTTGAATTTCATTTATTCATTTTTATCTTATGAAAAAGGAAGTATAAAAATATAAAAAAGCTATATATTTGAAAAAGATGAATAGGTGTCTGTTTTCCAAGGATTAAATAAAATCTCAATGACATTTGATATCAATTAAAAAGCATTGATACTGGATACTTTGATTGTTACATGCTAAGTACCTGAGAAGAATTGTGCAATTTCCTCTTTCGAACAACCAAACGGCAGGCCGCGCAATCTCACGCAACCATCGTCCATCGCGTTCTCCAAATTTAGACCGCTCCTCTTCACAACCCATTCCATTTCGCCGCGTTTTGCTTTAAAAACTGAAACAACATTATACATTTAGATCCAATGAGGAAGTAAAGGTAAAATCATATTAAAGACTCTTACAATAATTGAAAACTGCTTTTTTTATTAAATACAACCATTACATGTTAAAAGAAATTATAAAATTAACCTTCGATATAACGATGGCCCATGTGATCTCTATCTCTTTTGCAAGCCTTCTCAATATCTTCTGGAGTATCCATTTCCACATAGGCTTCGCCACTAGGGCGTCCCTCACGGGATGTAGTCATGTGAACTCCATTCTTGCCATTTGAAATCGAACAGTCGCCAAAGAATTTCATAATCTCATCCACAGTGGTGGACCATGGCAGTCCACGCACCTTAACGACATATCCCTCCTCCTCATGATCTCCACTACCACTCGACATGATTCTAATCTAATGCAATCTCTCCTTATAAATAATATCTGCAAATACAAAGATGGAATATTTTACAATCAATTTAGCTCAAAGTAAATGTAGCAATAAAAAAAAGTAGAGAACGCTTTAGGATTGGTTAGAGTTGGATATTTCAAATAATATAATTACAGTGTACAGAAAAATTATAATAGTGAATTCAATTGGACACACTAATGCACACTTAATGCATATTAAAGTCTTTATAGACAAATAATGTATACTTAATATAAATATAAAATACTTATATAATATAAATATACTTAAATATAAAGATTAAACTGTAAAATCTTCAATATTTTGTGTTATTTGATAAAATACATATATATATTTTAAATACATAGAGTACATTCAGCATTTACTGAACGCTCAGTGAAGAAACGAAAAAATATGTTTATTGTAATATTCATAAGTTTATTGTAATATTCTAGAGTATCTTATCTGTTAGATAATATTTAATATTATATTTCTTAGTGACTAATTACTGTTTAATAATTTAATTCTTAAGATCGTGAACATTCATTAAGCAATATGAGTGACATAAAATTGAACTCATATTGTTCACCTGGAAAAATAATAAATAGTAATAAGTAAAAAATATAATATTAAAGCTTACCTATAATAGATAAGTTATTCTATATTATGAATATTATAATAAACATATTAATTCCTTTCTTACTCATTGAATGCTCAGTGCCCAGTCTGTAATACTAAATGCACTCACATTTTTTCAAATTTATTAATTCAAAGTTGTATTTTATTTTAATACACTGAGATTAATATATGATGACTTTAATATGCTATTGACTTGATATCAAACTTGAGTATATAAGACTTAATTATATTACTTGAATTATATTACTTGAATACCAGCAATTTCGCAATTCTTCCAAATTAGATTCACATTACATGTCGAAACATGCACTTTTCACAATTTAAAACATCTTGGAAATTGTTTTGCAAGAAACATACACAAAACAATAACAAAAAAAGAGAGAAGAAAAACAAAAACCAGAATATATCAACAATTTCCGTCAACTGTTTTCACAGGCTGAATATTGACAGATAAATTGACGAAAAGAACACGATAAGATTAAAAGAGAAAATAAAAGTGAATAATTTCTGATCGCAAAATAATCACTCATTAGACTACGGTGTTCACTTTTAATCAACTCACAAGTAAAAATATATGCGAAAATCATGAAGAATTTAACTGACACTAAACGTTGGGTGTTGTAACGGCGACATACTTAGATCAGTTTTTTATTCCTATAGTAAATTATTTTAGTCAAATATCAACTATATACCAATTTTATTTTTAAGTTCCAAACATAAGTATTAGTTCAATTATAAAAAAAGACCTAACAGATATTTGATGAAACATCTCGCGGAGGAATGCCATTACGACTGTTGGGAGAAGCAATGGCATTCGACAAGATTCATGATACCGACTCGCCCAACTTACCGCCGCCTGGGGCGTTGAAATACTGCTTTTCCCGTTCTCGAGCACAAAGTTAGGTAATTAGAGAAATCTGCTCGAATTTACAATATTATCTTTGAAATCGTTCGTTGAATACTACATACAAACGATCAACACAACCGAAGTAGAAATACTTGTAAGTATCGAAACCGAAGATTCGTGAACAAAATGGCGAACGATGACGACGCGTTCGACAAAACGATCGATGCAAGTCGTGTTTCTTGCGTTCAATTTCTAGAATGAATCCAAAACTCGACTTCCATCAACTCTAGTATCTTTTATCCTTGTTCAATGAACAAGGATAGAATGATATTTGATATGACAGAGTTGAGTTTTGGAACGCAGCCAGAAGCGCAATCGCTCAGGGTCACTTTACACCGATTAGCTTAATCGACCAATCGCATTTATCATTTCATTTAACGGCAGATGCGATTGGCCATTCCAATGGACTAATCGGCATTTCGTAAAGTGAATCCTAAACGCTAAAGTCTCATTATTTAATGAAAAATCGAACTGCATGTATAGTCTTTCCATTAAATTACGTGTTTTAGGGCCGATTGTTTCACCTTTTGGTAAATTTTACCTGTTAGATAAATCTGACAATCTGCGCGTGTGATTGGGTAATCTTGCTATTTACTCAACAGATAAAATTTACCAAAAGGTGGAACAACCGGGCCTTAGCGTTTACCGTATCGGAATACTCGGTATTCTAAAAGCTCTCTATTAATGCATTTGCAATGGCTGCGTTTAGAGGATTCAACAGTTGAGTGAACACTTGCTGTTATTAATGTATTCTTTTAGATCATCCAATCAGCATTTTAGATCTGAATACATCAAGAATACATCAATAGCAGCAAGTGTTCATTCAATTGTTAAGCCCGCTGATCGCAGCCATTGATATACCTAAGGTTTGTTCGCGTCACAAGCTCCAACATGCTCCTATGACAGGTTCTCTTCACATGAGATTTGTTGGCGTCGCATGTTTCAACATGCTCCCTTCATAGCTTTTACTTACTCCAATGCGTTGATTAGAATGAGTAGGAACTATAGCAGGAGTGGGGGCATGCGACGCGAATAAACCTTCTGTATCTTCAAACAAGATGAAAATTACAAAAGTAAGCAAATTTATTAGGTGTTGATCAATGAAATAATTAGTATTCTAGTATATTTGCTCACTTTTACAATTTTCATCTCATTTCAAGATATAAAATCGATCCCCTGGGGTGCGTTCAACTTAACTCTGTCAACTTCGAGTATCCTTTATTTAACATTCGGTGACCAACAAAGATGAAATGATACTCGGAGTTGACAGAATTGAATTTTGGAACGCAATCCTGGATGCTCTATTGAATACATTGTAGCCAACGTAACGAGTCTCCGCACCGCCGTGATTCTTGCCAGATCGATCGCGCAACGTCCCGCAGTTTGAAAAAGAGAGAAAGGAACTAAGGAAGGGAGAAGAGAATAAGCACGAGAGAAACCGGACAATTTAGTGGACTGACGACGACACAGCGAGTGGCTTGAATTGTGTGGACAGCAATTCGTCTCCCCGGTACAGCTGCGTTTACAGAACAAGGAAAGCGAGTAGCATTGTGAGGAGGCGATCGCACGCGCGACTCGCGAGTGTGGCGGCCGGCTGGCTGGCACGTTCTCGTCGTCGTCGTCGTTGTCATCGTCATCGTATCATACTCGCACAGTCCGTCATCCGTTGTCGTCCAGTCAGTTGTCTCGTTACACGTCTATTTGAGCAAGGACGCAGCGGACCTGAGTGGACCACGCGACCGAGCGAAACGGGCGAGAGCGGACCCAACGAGCGGAGCGACTCGGCCACAGCTACGAGCCCGTCACGATGAGTTTTCTATTGTGAGTCTTCTCTTCTTCGCCTCCGCGACTTTCTCCTCTCCGTCGCCGTCGAATCGAGTTGAGTCGAATTAAATCGCCGCCCTCCGATCGATACGTCCTCATACTTCCTACAAGGACGAGACAGAACGAAGCCACAAGAAAAATCCTAATCTTATTCACCTCCTTTTGTGACAGCTGACGATTTATTTTTATTTTTCTTTAGGAAAGATCCTGCTTTGTTTCTTATTCTATTCCAGGATGTCCTGTTTTCTCTTTTTTTTTCTTTCATATCTTAATCTTAATAGTTAATCTTTACAGTCAAATTTATGTTTTGTTCTCCATGACGAAGTTGATGAGGATGAGATCAATTTTGATGCTGTCTACCGATGGATCGATCGAGAGTAAAAATAGCGCGCCTATCGTGCGGGAGATTCTTCCCTTAGTGCGTCTTCCCGCGGGACCTACAATATTTCTCGAATGTCAGGATTATCGCTCGACGCGGCACGTAATCTATGAATCATCCGTCTCAGTGGCCGCGCCTTGTGCTCCTCGTCATCGAGAATGCCACGATGTTGACGTTCTCGGAGTCACTTTGACATTCGTGATAAATAACGCAGTCGCTTTCTGCATGCGCGTAATCACGATCAGCTGAGCGTTGCGATCGAGCAGGGTTCCTTTTCTTCAAACTATGATTTCTTTACGTTTTTTGCATTTGTAAAGGAAAATATATTTAGATTTTTTTTTGTCTAGAAAAAAAGCTTGACCAGAGAAAGTGTATAGACACTATAGATTGTAGAGATATAGATAAAGAGGGAGAGAAAAAGAGAAAGAAGGAGAGAGGGAGATAACGTTTGCACTTTCCTACCTGCCTCTTGTTGTTCATTTAGTGTAAGCGGGTTTTTGGAGAGAGAGGAAAGAGAAAAAGATTTGCTGAATGTAGGAAAATATTAAATCCAATAAGAGGTTTAATGAAAAATTATTTTTGTACATATTTACATCATTCTTTTATTCCAAAAGTGACACAATAAAAGAATGATTTATTTTTTTTTACCATAAATGAATTAGATGAAAATTACTCCGTCGATCATCAAAAGTAATTTAACTTCACAGTCTGTCCATTAAATAGCACTTCTATTATTTTTAAAATTTTCAAAGAAATAATATTAAGTTGATGTAAGTAAATGTCGGTTTTCCATATTATAAAATGGTGATTTTCCTTTTTTAATATATTCTACTATATTTTCAAAAGTTAGCGATGCGATTATATTATTTAAAGCAAAGTTTCAGCTTTAAAAATCTATGTTTTTTGCAATATGATTTTTAATGGAGTTATGAGCAACCAAAATCAAAATGCTCCTTTTAATCCGTGAATAACTCAGGAACAAAAGATTGTAAGAACATTATTAAAAAACGATTTTGAAAAAATTTTAATTTTTACGATAGTAAAAAATTTTCTCAATTTTTTTTGGATACCTACAAAATGACAAGAAAATTTTTCATTTTTTTCAGCTGATAGTTTTCTAGTATATATAAAAATTATCAAATTTACACCAATTCAAAATATATATATAATGAGTTTTTGAAAGTAAAGTTTTCAAGCTTAAAATTTTTTTTAAATTTAAATTTTGTTCATTTTTTAATGAAGCTACTGCTCTTAATAATAATACAAAAAAACGTCATTTTATTCATCATTCCAATCCCTTCTATCAGAGTAATACATTTTGAATTGTGTCATTTTTATAAATAAAAAGGAATCTTCTGCAGAGAACATGTAGAATTAATACAGTTTGAAAAAGAAATTCTTCCATTTTGAATTATTTTAGTTTATGAAGATAAACTGAATAAATTATTAATGATATTTTTAATTATTTTTGATGAATTATTTTGGATTTGTTAATAATTTTGTAAGATACCAAAATCATCACAATTCAAATAAGATAATTTTTTTGAAGTTATAAAATGAAAATGACAAAAATGAAGGTTATATTTATTATAGAAAAAAAATTTCTGGATCTTATTTATTTTTCGATTTATATTAGTAATAATAGAATTGATGTAGAAATGAATCATATTTATTATTGAAAGAAAAATGTATATTTTATTCATTAATTTATATATTTATTATATTCTTAAATAAAGAATTTTTAAAACTAGAAATTATTTAGCACATCAGTTTCGCCTCAAATACTGTGGCATCGTACATTATAATATCGGATAAAGATTTATTCTAAACGTAAGAATATATAATACATTTACGTGTCACTCTTATTTCAAGACAATAAGGCTGCTTTCCTTTTAGGAGACAATCGACACAAGTATTTTATCTTTGTTATTCATTGAATGCCAAGAAGAACGACGTTTATATCGACTGTATTTCTTAAAAGGAAAGCAACTTAAGTCAATCTTATTTAATTCGATGGAAGAATTGTTGACTCTAATTTTAATATTGTTTAATTTTTGTATTGCACAAAATTGCGAAAAGATTAAATACGTTAAGAAGTATATACAAAAAGAAAGATATCATATAAATACTAGATTTATTATTACGGATAAACAATCAGAGTTAACTGTCGACTTGTTATTGATAAGATCTAAAACTGGCAGACTAAAAAAAACTGAACAAAAGAGGAAAAATATTTTTTATCTTTTTATCAAAAAAGGTGTTATATTTTTTACCGATATTGTTTGATTAGTCCATCATTTTCTGTTAAATTGAAAAATCGTTTTCCCTCTTTTTTGAAAAATTTTATTTGTTTAGTTATCACTTTTGAAATAAAGAAACGATATATATCTTCATTGAACATTTGCGCTTCAACTAAACATTTCAGGAGTATAAAAGACTGCAGCTGAATGGAGAATTTATTCTTATTATTATTAAAGAAATGCACTCTTTGATAAATCAGAAAATAAAATTATTGGAAAAAATTATAAAAAATTAAAATAATATAACGGACTCTTAGAAACACATATTGTATACATTCATCTCTATATTTTAATTAAATGTTAATGTTTGCCATTTTTTAATCTTATCAGTAATACAAGTGTTATTAATAAGTATTGGCAGTCAGCTGATTGACATTGATTTATCTATAATGATAAATAGCTTATTTATATGACATCTTTTTTCTTGCTTTATACCTCAGATTTTTAAGCGAAGATATGCAATTAGAATTGTATAGTAAATATCGAACTAAAATATTAAAATAATAACTCCGAATTTCATAATAAGAAACAGAAATCACAGATCTTTTAATATCTGTCCTTTTTTCTTTCAAGTGGGAGTAGGTCTTCCAAGACTTTTAAACCAAAGAAAAACATTCCGGAGGGTACTCATCAATATGATCTAATGAAACATGCCGCTGCTACATTAGGCTCCGGTAATCTACGATTGGCAGTAATGCTTCCTGAAGGAGAGGATTTGAACGAATGGGTCGCTGTTAATAGTAAGTTGAACATTATATCTTTATATCAATCAGATCTAAACATCTGTCTTTTTCTTTTAGCTGTTGATTTTTTCAATCAAATCAACATGTTATACGGGACTATCACAGAATTCTGTACAGAGGAGAGTTGTCCCATCATGTCGGCCGGACCAAAGTATGAATATCACTGGGCCGATGGTCACACGGTGAAAAAACCTATCAAATGCTCAGCACCCAAATACATAGATTACTTAATGACCTGGGTGCAGGATCAATTGGACGACGAGACTCTATTTCCATCCAAAATCGGTGATTATATAATTATCTTTACGTGTTTTCTTTTTCGTCGATCATTCCGAACAGAAAACTAATTCTCGATTATTTTCTCAATATTGCAGGAGTTCCTTTCCCCAAGAATTTCTTATCTATTGCAAAAACTATTCTGAAGCGGTTATTTAGAGTATATGCTCACATCTATCATCAGCATTTTAGTGAAGTTGTACAGCTCGGTGAAGAGGCGCATTTAAATACGTCGTTCAAACATTTCATATTTTTTGTTCAGGTATGCAATCATATCTTGCAAAAAGTTAATTAAATTAAAAGACTAAATTGATAACAAAAAATGATAAAATTTCACGATATAGTAACACATGTATACTAGAGATTCAAGTATGAATGAGACAAATCAACGGTTGATAGACGGTTTTTTACACTGAATGATGACAGATAGAGATGTCTGCTCACGTATTGTATAGTTGTGACCTCATGGCAACTATTTTCGTCATTGCAATGTTAGGATAAATAGTACCAAGTGCACTGTGCCTTCAATAATGTCTCTTCTCTGAACTGTGCATGCAATTTACGCTAAATTTCAACAATTTTAACATTTTTATTTGTAAGAATTGATCGTATGAACTTGAATAACTCATTGTGGAATGACTTGGTACCATTTGTTCGGACATTGATAACAACGACTACAAAAACAATTGTACGAGACTATAACTATATAGAGCATGATCAGTCAACCACATCTATTACTCGGTGTAAATACGTCTACCAACATCGATTTGTATCAAAACAAAAAAGTTTTATTCGTATCTAAATCATCCTTATGTATATAAAATCAAATAATTAGATTATAATTATATACATAATTATAACTTAATTATTTGATTTTATTCCTGATATTCAATATATAATATCGCATTGTAGGAATTTAATTTGATCGAGAGAAGAGAATTGGCACCTTTGCAAGAGCTAATAGAGAAACTGACAGCGAAAGACGCACGATGAGTCCGTCTATTGTCTACGAGCCACTCGTCCTCTCGAAACTTTTCCAAAGAATCTCTCAACCATGCTATCTTCGCTAACCCGCACATATAATTACATTATTTAAACTGATCTATTAATCGCTAACTCCACGATCTGCCTCTGTTTCAAAGAATTGGCGGCAAAAATTGTCGCCGCTTCAGAAACAAGCGATTGACGCAAGAAAATACCTATAGTGTTCGCTGTGAAACTTCATTCTTCTCTGACGGCGCATAGATATATTCTGTATACTCACTATGTGCACACATATAAAAAGAGAGAGAAAAAAATTTATCGAGTGGATAAAGATAACAAGACGGAAGTTATGAGACGGCGCGTTCGACTTTGTGACTGTTTTCTCCAAACGTTCTTCAAGCACGTTTCAATCGTAATTTATTAATTGCACTGCTGATACACAAAGGAGAGATAAGTACGAAGTGCATATTTCGAGGAAAAAATGAATTTGAAAATTCTAGATACACGCGTCTCTGTTTCACAAACAAATAAAATTAATCGTAATGCTCATGGGTATTCTGCAATTTCGTTATTATTATCTGCTGCTCTATTGTCGGATGTAAAAATATTGTCGCTATTATATAACTGTAGAAATTACTGATGCTTCGTATGGCTATGTACAAATGCGATGGCATATCGTGAATTTCGTATGGTTATTTTTATGTTTAGAGATAGTTTTGTAAACAACAATTTTCTATCATTTCTCGAATTAGTATCCCATGTTTCTTATCGAGAAATTACACATTGTTGGTATAATAACACATACACGCGCGCACCCCCCCCACCCACACACACACACACACACACATATATGTATAGTGCCGTTAAAAAGGAAAGACAAGTTAACGCGCAATGCTATCGCATTATTATGTAACGACTACTTTAAGATATCGTCCTATTAAGCGCTTATAGACTTATTTATATGATTAGGGTTTTTGTACGCGTTTTATCCCTGTAGAAAGTGATATTTCCTGCTTCAGATGTTTTTCAGATACTGAATACTACTAGTTAAATCATCTACATCGTCTTACTGCAATTTCTCATATAATTCTATCCAGTTATTAATTTTCGATTTGTATGAATTAATGTTATCGACAAAAAACTATCACATGTCTTTGTTCTGTGTGAACGTTGTGATTGATGTAACGTAATATTTCACTGGCGTTTATCTTCGTCGATCTTCGTCTAATTAAATTTATGCTGCATTAATGAATGGCAGCACTTTAATCGTCCACAAAGTTCGAATTCGCAACGTCCGAATATTTTGTTTTAAGTCAATACTTAATAGTGATTATATCTCGGATTAAAAGTCGCGAATTGTAAATGTTGAGTATTCTTAACAATTGATCAACAGCGCCGACAGTTATCGCTATTTATATATGATGATTCGTCAATAGCTCGAATGTATCAAGTAATTCGTTGTTTCTTTCAACATGTTACACATACGATAATAATGAAATCTTTAGAAAATTCCAAAGTGCTAAAAAAAAAGTTTTAAAAAAGGGTAACATATTTTTTTCATTGCAGTAGACATTAAGAATTCAATCGCGTGAACCTCGTATATATGTATACGTATATACATATTGCATTATACATATATATATATATATATATATACATATAGACGTATTTTATTATAACGACATAAGATAGTGATTAACGGCAGCGAAATAAGGTGATAACGCCGTGGAACGAAGATACGCGCGTATATACGATGAATGTAGACATAAATGATGATAGTAATAGTAATATTGTATTCGGTACTTAAGGAAAGATAGTAAGACGCAGTGAGAGTGAGAGCAAAAAAAACTCGCCTTATCTGCGTTCTTCAGAGATGGTTACAATTAGCATCCATTCGTGATTGCGATGGACGATAGTCGCCTATTAGAGAACTACTTCATTCGTTCTCGACAACTCAACCGACTACAAATGACTATTTTTGATCTTATACGCGTTTATACGAGTATTAGTGATTCTCTCGACGCCAACCTGCAACTGCTATCCATTCGTGATGTTTAGACGCTTACCTTAGCGACGTTCCCGATCGGAGAACACGCCTCTTTTCCTTTTCTCTTGAGCGACTTTCCGCGGCGCGAGTGCCTCAAACGCGACACTGTCCGACACGGTCGTGCGAAAAAAAAAATTGATATTCTGTGAACATGTTTGAAATTATTTTAAAATGTTACGCGCGCGAAAGATTAGCAAAAGATTAAAACTTTGCGCCGAAAGAACTGACGAGGATAAGTTTTCCTCGAGTATTCGCAAGTTCTGTAACTTTTATAGATCTCTATTAGATATAAAGAAAGTAAGTTTTCGAGGAAATTTTCGAATTCTTAGCTGAACATCTCGAGGGAGAAAGGCGCTTGTCTTTGTTCCTCATCTTCGGCTCTTTTAGCGTTAAAATTACGTATGCTAAGTAATCTGTTGAGAATGAACGGACGCAACGCGAGATTTCTAGAGGCTGGTTCGGTGGTCCTGATAATCTGATCAGTTGAATTGTGAATACGAATGATAAATGATAACTCGATCGGGTGGAGGGACCATATTTAGTTGTTAGAAGTGCTCTTGAGATCATTTCTTTATAGAGAAGACGATCGTGTTGAGATGAGGTTGTATTCTTTTCGTTCGGAACGGCCTTTTCGCGGAGAGTTCTCAGCGACCAACTGTTCGCTCGTTTGATAGTAACGCTAGTGATATATGTGCAATGTAAATAATATTTTTCACATTAAACAGGGAAACGGCGTCCTAATCACGGCGCATCAACCGCGTCTAAAATGTTTATAGTCCTGAATATAATCTTATAATCTTTCTGTAATAAATATCGTTCCGATTGTATTCGCTTCTCTCTCTCTCTCTCTCTCTCTCTCTCTCTCTCTCTCTCCCTCCCTCCCTCCCTATCTCCCTCCCTCTTTCCCTCTCTCTCCTTCTATTATAAACAATATAAATCACATATATATAAACTTACTATAATTATGAGAAAAACAAAAATTAATTCCTCTTTATATAATTATTTTTGTTTCTGTCAATTTCCAAAAATTCATATAGATTGTCCTATTTTATTTTAAATAGTCAGTTTTCTCCGAAATTATTGATGATATAAAAAAACTGTTTCAGAAATATGAAAAATAGAGTGGTTTCGAGGAGGATATATTTTGCAACAACAATTAACGGAGTCCTCGAAATCAAAATATAAGTTCAAAGTATAAGTAATAAAATTCAAAATATAAGTAACATAGGGCTTTGGAGTCAGCGCAGAAAATGATGCGGAGTTTAAAATTATTAATATAAATTATTTAATGCTCATTAGTCAGTGCTTAAATAAAACGAACGTTTCGGTTCAAGTTCGAATCATTCTCAATGTAATCAAATGAAATAAAAAAGTGGTAACAAAAAAGGTTATAAAAAACAATAACAAAAAAATGGAATCATCACATTTAACAAGTTATGTTGTATGTAATATCATTATCATCTATTATTCATATTAGTCAAGTGTATTTTGATCAAGGTTGGGAAGTATTAGTTACTTGCAAAGTTACAGTTATCTTTTTTTAGTAGTTGTAATGTAACTTATTATTAGTTACATTTCTTCCAATAACTGTAAATAATTTAACAGTTACTTTTACATTTTAAATTTATTTGTCATGTGACGTCTGTAATGTGATTGGTTAAAATCCGAATACTTAAGGATACGGTCTACTATAAATATTTTAAAATATTTTTTGACTGGTAATAAATTGTAATTTTTTTTTCTTTGATAGCCCTAATGATATCGATGTCACTCATTTTTCTATCATGATAAAAAAAAATAACTGAAAAGTACTTTTAAAAGATACTTTTAGTAATTGTAATTTTAACAAATTAATTTGTGGTCTCGGTACCTTGGAATTGTAACTAATTATTTTTACAAGTAATTTTCCCAATCCTGATTTTGATTACGTTGTTTTCTTTTTAGATAAACTGAAAAGATTGAAAGGTCATCTTCAGTCTCTTAAACGGGATTATAAGATAATTTTTTTTCATGTGGTATGATCCCTCTAAATATTCTGCACACATAAATATATATCAAAGTAAAAATATTGAAAAATCAAAGTTTACGTGGTATTTTATATTTTATTCTGACAAATTGTAAATGAAATATAAAATATCTCAAATCTAAAAATTGTTGGTCAACCTCGGATAACAGCTTGGATTTTTACTATTGCATAACTAAGTCCATTTAAAATGTCTTTAAAAAATATCTGAATTTATTATGTATTATTATGTATTATTTAAATTATTAATTTATTGATGTTCCTACTTTTATGCGGAGACTAATTAGGAAAATATATTGTGAAAAAATTACATAATTCCATTTTAAAAAGTGAAGGTATTTTTTGGCTCTTCAACATAATAAAAAAGACATCATATATAATATTCAATGGAAGATACTACATAGTTTATTTTAATTTTTGTTTAGCCCTTATATTATCACTGTAAGATTTGTTTTCTTTCTTTTTTCTTGTGTATACAAAGCATTTCGAAATTATAGGTAAAAATGAAACTGGCTAATAGAATCCACACACACGTAACAAAACTTGAATATAAGTTTGCAAAATAAAATCCTTTTCGTGATATTCTGTACTTTTTACATTCTATGAATCTTTAAATTTAAAAAATATCGATACTTTAAACACTTTGAAATATTTATTCCACAATATATGTAATCGCACAAATTAGCTTATAAAATAAAAAAATCTCGTATAATCTAAAATAAGATTCTTATTGTTTAAGTTAATTTAATTTACGGATTTATGATCATTAAGATTTTTGTATTTGTAAATTTTATGAGACAACTCAGTCGTTTCTTTAATGTAAAAATACCTACAAATCATGCAATTATTTTTTAAATTAAATAAATTTGTGCATTCGAAACTCGAAAAAAATATTTAGATGAAATAGTTCTTGAAATGTTGCACTCACATCTACTTTCTTTTTCTTGTAATTGATTTTCGTGTAAATTATTTTCGAGAATTCAGAATTCAACACTTTTTATTTCGTTCAAATTCTTTTTCTTCAAACATTATGATATCTCAATTGAGGCAACGAAAACATCATATTACATTCACAGAAAACAAGGTTCGATTCAGTAATAAGTGTATTACGTAGGCCAGTTGTTTAATATAATAAATAAATTTTATAGTTTAAATATATAAATTATTTAGTAATTCAGTAATGATATAGCGAGTGTATTTACCAATTTTTTTTTTTATGCATGGAAAGAACGGTTTTACTGTATTATAATTATCTAAAAATGTATCTAGATGCAAATCTGAACAATTTTGTTGGACCATCAAAATAATTATCTAGAACGTTCAAATTGGTTGCTATAATATCTTTCTGTTGCTAAAATTTTTTGCAACATTGCTCACCATGTTTGAGACTCAATTCTATATAATTAATTACATTATTTTGATGATCTAACAAAATTATTTTAGATGTGTGTGTCTATCTAAATTCAGTAGAATTGTTTGTTTTTTGTAGACCTTGAAATTTTGAATATTATTAGAGAACTCGTTTGAATCTCAGCTAAGGGATACATATATTATGTTAAGATATACATCGTGAAATTGATCCATATATTACTTATTTACCTCGAAAAGAAATTATGACGTACATGATCAAACATATGAAACAAAAAGTCACATAGTGCGAATAGATCACAAAAACTTAACAGAGAATATAAAATAATAATGTCTGTAGAATTTAAATCAATAGAATATATGCGTTTCGATAAATGATAAAAAAGCAAAGTAGAATGTATACTCCACACTTTGCTCGCCCCACTTCTTCAAACTCGTTTGCTGGCTGTCTCATATCGATGTGAAATAGGAATCAGTCAAGTATGAATAGTCGGATTATGATTCATGTACTTGGATATTACTCGCTCAGTTTGGAAGTTGTGAATTTGATCAAGATCATCTCGAATAAATAAAATTCTTCAACTCATAATGTTCTAATGTTTTCTAAAAATTCGTACTAAACAGGTAAGATAATTAAATTAAACTTTATCTCAATGTTCTTATTTATATTTATTAATATAATAAAATAATGCCAATTATTGTATAAGCCAACGAAGGATGTCAGTGTGAAATTTGATTTATTTGAAATAATCACAATCACAAAAGTTATGACGTAGATGTTTGAATATGTGAGATAAGAATAATTATATTATTGCGTTGCGCTCATCATGTTCATAAAATATTAAAAAGTTTTAAATTACAAAATATTGAATAGAATAAAATTATAAAATGGAATAGAATAAAAGTTTACTACTCAATCCATTTATATGAGATGTATATACTTTTTTTTTAAATTGGCGATCATACTGTTCGATAGAGCAAAGTTTCAACTTTAAAAATCTGTTTTTTTTTAAATTGTGGTACAGTGATTTTTAACTGAATAACAAAAAATCTTAGAAATATTTTTAAAAAACGATTTTGTAAAGAAATCTTTCACATCAAAATCGAAAATTTATTTTGGGCACGTAATAGCCCACAAAATAAGAAGAAAATTATTAAATTTCCAAAAACTGAAATTATGTATTTTTTAACAACTTGATCAATATATTATTATCGATTTGCAAGATAAGATAATAATTTCTGTCGAAACTTAAATAGATTTATAGAATGAAAAATAATTATAAATGGGAATGTTATATAATCAAATTAATTTTCTTTTTTATACATACTTTTTATACATTCTTTTTATACATACTTTTTATACTTTTTTATACATACATATACAAAAGATCTATTATAGTTATGTAAGTATTAAAAATTAATAAACTCAAGAAATTCTATTACTAATTTAATAAATCATTAAAACTAAATTTTGATATCCAGTCAACACATAATATTTATGAGTTGTTTTAAATATTTTGTAAATATTTTTGTAAATATTTAAATGAAGTAGAATTCATGATTTATATTTTTATGGTACAACTTTTTTTTTAACTCAGTGAATTAAAACGAAAAATTTTTTATTTATAATTCTGGATAAAATAGCATTCATGACGTATTTTCAAATAAAAGTGAATTTTCTACTCACAATTTTGAATAGTATTCATGGCCCATTTTAAGAAAATAATTATTTTTAGATTCAACTGGATTGAAAAACTGCATTTCCTATTCAGAATTTTTAATTAAACAGTATTCACGATGCACACCACACCACACAAAATACTATAATATTATTTTTAAATTGAAAAGAATTAAGATTAAATAGAAATATATTCCATGCCATTCCTATAAATGAATAAAAATGCATTCAAAATTAAAAAAGAATGAATAAAAATGCATTCAAGATTAAAAAAGAATAAAAAAGAAGACATTTGTTTCATGCACTTCCTATAAATGAATAAAAATGCATTCAGGATTGAAAAGGATTTATTTTAACATTCATGAATCCGTATTTTTGAAAATCTGAATCCATTTTAATCCGTTTCAATTCTCGTTTGCTGAATAGTAAATGCTATGAAAATACTTAATGAAATTATACCTAATTCAAATAAAAAATATTTAATAGAAATGTTTATTTATAGGGGACATATTTGTTAATTTAAAAAGTTAATTTTTTAACTTAATTTTTTAATTAAAAAATGGTTAATCGAAATCATGTAATAAGACAAATTTAACTTTTAACTTTTCAATTACTTTTTTCTATTAATTTAATTTTTAATTCAATTAATTCACTATAGATTAACTTTTATTTTAACTAAATTAAATTTTCAAGACTGTTAACTTCAATTTAACTTGATAAAAAAAAAGTTAACTCAATCCTGATTAATATAATTAAATAAATGAAAAAAGAACTGTTTTTAAATTAACATATCTTGAAAAATTGATATTCAAATGAAGCAAAATACATACATTTCTGTGATTAAAATATATAATTCAAAGATTTTTTTGCGTCATGAATATAAAATCGACTTTTATCAATGAAAAAATTTATCAATTGAAAACTTTATTAATTTAATTCTTCGAAAATATTGATTTGTGAATATAAAATTGATTTTAATCAATTTTATATTCACAAATCAATATTAATTTAACTATAAATCTTTTTTTCCAATTTGAAATAATCAGTATATTCGATTCGTTTATAAAAGAAAAAATTAGGATAGTCTCATAAATAAAATACTCACGAACTGCGCTTCATTACCGTTTTTAACGGTGAATCATGTGGGATACGACCTAGAACCTCGAAGAAGTGTCCACAAAGTATTGCGTTAGACGTGCATGGGATTAACATAAGTGATTGCATCTTTCATAAAACTAACATTGGCTCAGTGTAATGAACACACAGTTTTTCTTAATGATAATACTTCGCGATATTTTATGTCGGTGTTAAATTAAGCAATATATTTCACATGTCCATTTTCATTGCCTTTTAGAAAAGTTTTGTGAACAAATGACGAAACATTATATTAGTAACGAATCTTGTAATCTAATAAATTGATTTATTAAATATTTACCTTTTACATCAAAATCACATCAATTATAGTTATATTGTATTCCTCAAAAATATTAAATATTAACAATATTTTGAATATCTTTATTTTACTTTTTTTTTGATTATTGAAAAAGTTTAAAAGAATTTTTCACTAAATTCAATAATTAATATTGAAGTTATACTTTAATATATCGAGGCAACTATCGCGATCTTTCTTTTTTTATTGTTGGAACATAAAGATATTTTCTCTGTTGATTCGACGACTTTAAGTAGTGTTAAATTAAATGCATAAATTAAAAATTTTGTAATTCCAGTCACACATTTCCTGTAATTAACACAAGCGTGTTTTGGCAGTCAGTGAGACTTATGATAACATCGATTGGATCGATGGATTAATTAGAAACAATAAAGTAGGATAAATTGCAATAACGTGATAAAATGCGTTATGGAGTTTCCATTTATTATTAAACATTCTCTGCAGTGATCTCTGTTTTGTTCATTCAGTGAGTTTAAGTTAATAATATAAAATGCATGTAGTAATATTTCGTGACCTAAAAATAAAACTTTTCTCCTTATTTAGGACATTCGAAATCTTTAATCTGCATGGATCGCACACCAACGTGATTCTAAAAAATTGCAAAGCTGAGAAATTCGAAATCTTTAAAGAGAAATATGTAATAAAGATTTTTTTTTTTTAAGCAATAAGAATAATTGATATTATGGGAAGATTATAAATTCACTTCAGATTTTGTCTTAACGATTTGTGTCTGTGATATAAAAAAAAATTATCAGAACAATATATCGTTCTATACAGAAGATTTAAGCGATGAGAATAATAAAGTACTTCTTTTTTTTTCTACGTTGTTTGCTCGGGCCTTTCTTCAAATTGCGAGGTTTGAAGAAAAGACTGCGATGTCCACCGATCGAAAATCAAATTTTGCTGCTGTCGGCGACAGAAATTGCCCAGAAAATCCGTAAAAGAGAAGTAAGTTTACTGTCACTCTGTTGATTAGACTCGAAAGATTCTACTCATTTTAGAAGGCAATATATTATTGCCAATTTGATGCATGCTGAAAAATCACTTGAATATAATTGAATCAAAATTAATATTCAAAGTTAATAACTTAATTTTTGGCAGATCAGCTCCGAGGAAGTGATCGTCACATATGTGGAGCGATGCAAGATAGTGAATCCGTTGATCAATGCTATTGTAGAAGATCGTTTCGATGCGGCAATTCAAGAGGCACGTGAAATCGATAATTTCCTACAATCAACGATAATAGACGAGACGAAAATTGCGAATGAGAAACCATTACTCGGACTACCTGTCACAATTAAAGAAAGTATTGCTGTTCAAGGTGAGTTATGTATTTTCATTTTTCTACAATTTAAATGTATATATTTTGCAGAGAGTAGAGAATTTATTTTTATGTAAAAATAAAAATAAGAAATACAATTTCCAATGACTTTGATCTTGATAAATGTTAATATCCAAGACATTATCCTAATATTCAAAAGGTTTTAGCCGGTTCGACCTTGCGTAATGCTAATGCTAGCGGTACTGTAACTTTCAAACTTTATAATTAGAAAAATACTAAACGAAAAATAATTTTATTACAGTGTTTTGAAAGTTCTTGACATCAGCTATTAAATTCTGGCATTAAAAATAGAGTGTTCTATTTAAAAAAATTAGTTTGACCTTGAGTCTGATTTTGGCGACGCTACTCAAGGTCAAGTGGATGCAATCAGTAAATAGATCTTTTTAAGCCCTATAATTTTTCTCTAAAACAGTTTTCTCAAAAATGCTTTGCCTTCGAGATATTCGACCGTTTCTAAACTTATGACACATCCTGTATATATAAACTTTACATTAAATTGATATATACGTATTTACTTATTTTTGCTTGTAGAATTAATTACAATAGAATTTTAACATGAAATTATGCTAAATTTCATATTTGATCGATGTTTATCAAAACTATTAAACTCAAGTTCACATTTGTTGTCCGTGCAAATTTCAAAGCTATACAATGCTCAATAGTCTCAGCATTTACATTTTTGCATTCCAATTTTACGATTGATACTAATAAACATTTGGATATTACACACGCACAAAACTAATTATAAGAAAATAAAAATAAGAAAATAGAAACAATAATTAATAGTTCTATAGAATTATATATAATAAATATAATTATATATAAGAATTATATATATAAGCGCGAAATATTAAAGTTGTTAGCTTTTCTTATGTTTCTCTCCTTTTATCTCTAGTTGAATTACTTTGAACACTTAGCATATGACTACGATCTAATAATTCGCATGATTTAGCGAAATGTTTTCCTATCAGTTAACTCATCCTGATAGATAAGCTTTTTTTAGAATTTTCTAAGAATTGTTTTTTGACGTAATGTTATTGCGTTAGACATTATTTTACCATTCCATACTGATTATTATGCATGTCCAACATGGTATATTGACGTATTTAAATTTTAAATAAATTAAAAATTAATTCCACAGAGACTTCCAGAAAAATACTCAGGTACTTTGCATATATTACTTTAAGTAGCAAATAATAAATTGATTTTAATTCTTCTATCGCAAATGTCAGGAACTTGTGTACCAAAAATTAATGTAAAATTAATGTAAAATTAATGTTTTTTAATTTCCAAGGTCTCTGAAATGAAAATTTATCATACCTTTGCATAATTTTTACAAATACATAATATGAAAAAGAGAAATTGAAATCTATAAAAAAAAAACGCTATATTGACTTCTTTTTAACCTCCTCATTTTTACTAGCATGTAATGTATGTATATGTTCAAAATATAAGATTTATTTAGGGATGAGTTATTCTGTGGGAGTGAAAGATGTTTTCTTGAGAGCGACAGAAAATGCCGACGTTGTAACGAGGATTCGCAAGGCCGGTGGGATTCCTCTTCTTGTCAGTAACACTCCAGAATTGTGTTTGTGGTGGCATACATTTAACAAAATAACTGGCATCACCAAGAATCCCTATGATACACGGAGGACCGCTGGTGGCTCTTCCGGTGGCGAGGTATATTTCTTCTATACAAATGACGCGAAGATTCTTTTATAATTAAAAATTCTTATTACAAAAATTCGTAAAAGTTAAAAATTCTTAAATAAACCTTATATATAAATAGATATATAAACTTTTATATACATAATGGAATTTTGTAATAGTTCAACACTAATTTTTTTTTTTAGGCTGCTCTTCTTGGCTCTGGCGCTTCGATTCTAAGTTTGGCTTCAGACATTGGTGGTTCCGTTAGGCTCCCGGCAATGTTTTGCGGCATTTTTGGCCATAAACCCACACCAAGTAAGTTTTCATCGAACAATCAGAGAAAAAGAATGAGTTAATTCAAAATTTTAATTTTGTATACTTGTTTATAAAACAACATAAACTAACATACATAAACTAACATAAGTAAAATAATTTTATATTTTAGACTGGATATCAGTAGAAGGACACAAACCTAGTGCAAATGATAAAAATTGGTCTACATTTTTCTCAATCGGTTCAATGGTCAGATACGCTACAGATCTGCCTCTGTTATTAACAGTGATGTCACAATCGGATGAAGCTAGGATTACTTTTAATAAAAAGGTCAGAATTTTTTTAATTTTATAAACTACTGCTTTTATATACGTATATTCTGTTTCCTCTAAAAATATTAATTAAATGTAATAAAATATTAGTATTAAAGAAATTAACTGACGAAATTAATATAAATAATGAATAAAGTTGATATAAATGATTATTTTATAATGCTTATTTATGCAAGATTTGCATATTACAGGTATATCTAAGCGATATAAAGTATTTTTATATGGATAATTATGGCCCGCTTCCAGATTCAATTACAACTGATGTACAAAATGCAATTTATAAATTGATGAGACATCTAGAAGTAATAAGCGGTGTTAGAGTGGAAAAAGTATGTCAGGATTTTGTTTATATTATAACTTATCTTTTAATTTGTTATCAGAATTAAATTATTAGATAAATTAGACTATTTCTTTATATGTGTAACACAGTAATAATTTAAATTTTTTCCGATAATTAATTAAAAATAATATATACAATAAAATGTATTTACGTTGAAATTATGTAACGCTGAAAATTTAATGTTATATATAGATTTCATTTTATTTAAAAGATTAAAATTTTAATTTAAAAAAATAACAGTATTTATATAGATAAATAATGCTAAGACTTTAAAAACAAGATTTTATATGAATGAATCAAATTATTAGGTTGTCCGGAAAGTTCGTGCCGATTAAAATTTAAATTTTAGTATACATTTATTAAATTAAAATTTTCTGCGTTTCAATTTTCTTTCAACATCGGCACGAACTTTCCGGACGACCCAATATAATGTAAGACAGTCAATTACAATTAAAGTTGGATATTTCAAATATTATATTATTATTATTTATTAAATAAATTTATATAATTTTCGGACATGATTGTATGCCAGTAACTTTTAATACAATCAATCTGAAACATTAATAATCTGTCCTAAATTAAATTAAATTAGAAAAATTTATAATTATAAAGAAGTTATTGCAAGCAATATTACTTCAAGAAGCAAATATAGATAAATACGTGTACAGATATATAGATAAACATCACATTTATTTCTTTGATTATTTCCAGGCAGATTTTGAAGACATGAAACGATCTTTTGAAATAAGCGCGATTATTCTTCTCAGTATCAAAGATGTATATTCAATATTTAATCGTTGGGATAATCCTAAGGTACAATTAAATGATGAGATTCATTGTTAAGATATGTCACAAATACATATTTCATAATTTTTCAGAAATCGAAGAGCGTGTTTATGGAAATATTAAGATATATTTTCTTCATGTCGCCGCATACTTTTCCTGTTATTTTTTTCGGACTATTCAAGAATATTGTCGAAAGTTTCCCAGTCAGTATTTATAACGAAATGATAGAACTAAGGACGCGATTGAGAAAACAATTTGAGGTAGAGTGTCTACAATGAATAATCAAATTATTAGAATCATTTGCATTAAATGAACGATTTTATGTTAAAGCTGCAATTAATTTTTAAGTACACACTGTATTGTTATTATTCTTTTGATGAAATATTGATGTTTACATATTTTAAATATATCTTTAGTATCTAGTATCACTATAAATAACATTTTCTCTCATATATACGTCATTTAGGTTGCACTAACGTTACTTTGACTACGCGAGACTTAAAGTCAAAGTTATATTGGTGCAATTGGGCCTTTGTTAATCTAGAATTAATGAAAAGAGAAATTTCCAAGCAATATATCATCAACAAATGTCAATTAATTGTGCATTTGATTAATGTGTGTCATAGGAGTGAAGCATTCAAAATAAATTACTTAAAATTTACGAAAAACTACATAGATTGAGACAAGAAATTATTAATTTTTCATATTCATTCGTAGTAACGGGACATAAAGCAGCGTGGTTTTTCGTTTCTTTGAAAAACCTAACGATCTCTCCTCAAACACCTCTGCCCTCAAACAACGTCACTCTATATCTCACTAGGAATATCTAGTATTAAATTAAGAATTTCTAAGATCTTGTTTCAATCTATGTAGTTTTTTGTACTTTTTCGAAACGTAAAAATTTTTTTCCGTCAGGATATGCCCAACGAACACAGTAATTGTAGCAAAATGCAACGTTATCTGCCAATACTAATTTTTAATTTTTATTTTTTATTCAATTGCATAAGCTAAAATTACCTTTTTAGTGTATTTTAGTGCACAATTGTTCATTAAAAATTATCATGTATACAAACCTTAATGTATTGATTTTATTTCTACATTTAAAAACATTCTTTTAATCCTCAGTACTCACAAAGGGTTAGCGTAACCCCTCCGATTTTCATAGTTTAGATGCTTTTTTTCCGATTCCTTTTCACTTATTACAAAATATCTTTTGTTTTATGACATATTAGACTTTCTAACTCAAAAATTCTTTTTTTTCAGTCTTCAAACGATAGATTAAAAAAAAATTAGTTAAAATCGATGCACTACAATCTTGAGATACAAGCAAAAGAAGATGCTGGGTTACAAATATCCGAATGTAAATAGATAGGGACTTTTTTGAAATGTGAGTACTGAGGATTAACTATAGGACTATAATATGATCACTACACACACACACACACACACACACACACACACACACACACACACACACACACACACACACACACGACGCACGCACGCACGCACGCACCACGCACCGACAACATCGACACGACGACGGTACCTAATTAAATTTAGAATAAACGCTACGTTAGTAGTAAGAATAAACG